>NC_059204.1:22567658-22817658 GCF_020615455.1 Coregonus clupeaformis | reverse complement strand
ATATGGACTATAAATGTGCAGATTGCTGGTCATGAAAGGAGAGATGTAGCAGGCCATGTTAAAGGGACTGGCCATTCCCGGTTGGCTGGGCTGGCTGTCAATCAGCCTGTCATTCTCTCTAAGCCATTGTCTCTGGTGTCTGAACTGAGGGCCCAGCCACTCTCGGCTCTGTCATTGCTCAGTGATCCACATCCAGCCCATCCACTCTCCTCTAGAAACAGAGAGAGAGAGAGAGAGAGAGAGAGAGAGAGAGAGAGAAGAGAGGGAATGCGAGAGAGACCAGTGCGTGAGAGACCAATGAGAGAGAAAGTGAGAGAGAGAAAGAGAGAGAGAGAAAGAGAGAGAGAGAGAGACTAAAAAGTGTCAGTCATTGCCCTGTTACAGCACAGCCGTTATGTTTACATCAAGCAAATTAACACAAACATGGCAGAGCGACATGTGATCCCGCTCAGAACCCATAGCAGACCCCTCCCCCCTTGAGCAGACGAGGCCTGCAGCCCGCAGCCATCTCCATCTAAAGGTAAATTCACACACTACAGAGATGGAAAGTAGCGCAGTGTTGCAATGTCAGTTTTTGTCACAAAAGGGGCGGTTCCTTGTAATACGCTCCGGCATTCAATGTACTTTGTACTACAAGAAAATTGAGAAACGCCGTAGCATTCCTTCCATAGCCGTGGGGCAGTGTTGTCACTTGGTTCCTTGATCTGATCTATAGGCTATATAAGCTATTCATCAAAGTAATTTATTTTGCATTGATAACCAAATATAATCTCAGTGACTGTTCAAACAGTAAACCAAACGACAAGAATCCACCCAAAAAGGTATTTTGTTTAGGAGTAATAACTAATAATTCCATGCTATTGTGAAATGGCAGAACCTGCTGTCGCCAACTAGCTAGCCATGTGCGTTTTTCTCTGTGACCAAAACATGATGACGTTCTATTTTTAACTGATATCGGAATGAATACACAAGCAGCATATCAAACTGGGATAATGTTTTAGGTTACACCGGCAAGTATAAGAATATTTGCCACGGCATATTTTTTTATTATAAATCTGATTATTTGTGGGAAGCTAAAAAGTCTAGCTTGCTTGCTATGTTTTTAGCCAGGCTAAAGCCAGCTAGCCAGGCTGCGAGCTAGCTACTACTAGCAAGGGAAGGTGCCTCTTCCTTGCTTTCACAAAATGAAATGACAAAATAAATAAATAATGCTATCGCCCAATTGTGAATAGGAGTGGGACCAGTGAGGATATCATGTTACCAAAAGGTGTCCACTGCTCCAAAAATCCCACTCCACCCATGCGCTCACGTAGCTCAACAAAGTGAAGCTTATAGTAACCTTTACATACAGACAGGCCCACAGCACGGCGCAGAAGAGGATGAGAGGACACCAGCATTACCAAACATGGCATTCTGGCACAAACACAGACACCAGTGAGAATGGTCTGACTTAACCTCCTAGTGTGGTTCAGTACTCACTTAGGGAGACAGTCGTTGTCATTTGTCATCTGCACTGAAGGCTGCTGCTAGCTATAAACTTGAAGTTGAGACAAGTTTGTCATATTATGAAAGAAATCATTGTAAAGCAAGGTCATTGTGTATAGATGTCCAGAGACACTTCATTCCTGTAATGTCTGCTGTGATTAAGAGCTATACAGTATGAATTTGATAGCAGATATTGTCCAATACTGACAACGCTAATCAGCCAACCACTGCAGTTAACAGTCACAATTGTGGATTACGTAGAATAACAATTCTCAGACGATGGAGCTACTAAAGGGATCTACTGTAAGTTACCATCCTAAACCTTAAATCCAGTTAACTCAACTGTAAAAAATCTGCATAGTTTCTAGTAAATGCTGTTTCCTCCCCGAGCTTATGTTGTCAGTAGTGTGGTAAGGCCTATTGTTTGACAGATGTTTACAGGCGATGTGCGATGCTTCCTCACTGTGTGCTGCACAGTACAGCCTTTGAAACATCTGGACCACTTTAACAGTAATCCCCTTGGCTAGCTGCAGGGCAATTGTTAAAAGTAGTCCTTGCGCATAGAGTTCTATGGTTTGTTAAACTTTAAAATCAATGTTTTTTGTTTGGTATACATTTTAAAGTGAAAGACCTGAGTCCCAGTGTCACGGGGTGCTGAAGGTGGGTGTGGTGCAGGAATCAAGCGCAGGACGCAGAAGCTCAGTCCAAAAGACTTTAGTGAATTATTCACGTAGTACATGAGAACAATAAGCCCGGAGGCAAAATAAAGGCGCACACAGGCGTCAAACAAAAGGTGCACTAACATGTGCGAAAACCTCTCCAAACAACGGAGGGAAGATACGTAGCTCAGAACACCAAACAGAGGAGCAATCACACACAACACCAAACAGACACAACGAGAACTAAATAGGACACTAATGAGGACTAACTAGACACAGGTGTACAACATCAAGACAAAACCAAACGAACATGAAACATAGATCGGTGGCAGCTAGTACTCCGGGGACGACGACTGCCGAAACCTGCCTGAACAAGGAGGAGGAGCAGCCTCGGCCGAAACCGTGACACCCAGCGTAATTCCGTTACCATGGAACTGCCCTGCAGTCAGAAACATGGTCCTAGAACTTCAATGTGTCTAAACTAAGTACGCAGCTTTTCTGAAAAGCTGTGTGATTTACCACAGCGGACACGGTCAGAAGTTCTGTAAGCCTCTTACCACTTCTTCAGCTTTTAAGCATAAATCAGTTAAACTGGCTGGCTGGTAATAAAAGTTTAATAAAGATAAACGTATTCATTATTTGAGGAGATGTCACGCCCTGGCTCTGGGGACTCTTATATGTTGAGCCAGGGTGTGTAGGGTCTATGTTTTGTGTTCTATGTTCAGTTTCTAGTTCATGTGTTTTCTAGGTTGGCCGGGGTGGTTCTCAATCAGAGGCAACGAGAATCAGCTGTTGCGTGTTGTCTCTGATTGGGAACCATACTTAGGCAGCCTGTTGTGCACTTGTGTTTTATGGCGATCTTGTTCCGTGTTTGGTTTGTGTTATTGACCGAGGACTTCACGTTTCGTTTTGTTGTTTTGTATTTTGTAATCATTGTTTAAGTTCTCATTAAAGAGATGTACGCATATCACGCTGCGCCTTGGTCCATTCATTTCGACGAACGTGACAGAAGATCCCACCAAAACAGGACCAAGCAGCGTGTCCAGGAGCAGACAGCCTGGACTTGGGAGGAGATCTTGGATGGGCAGGGGTCCTGGACTTGGGAGGAAATCCAGGCCGGTATGGATCGCCGTCCGTGGGAGGACTCCCGAGTGGCGCAGTGGTCTAAGGCACTGCATCGCAGTGCTAGCTGTGCCACTAGAGATCCTGGTTCGAATCCAGGCTCTGTCGTAGCCGGCCGTGACCGGGAGACCCATGGGGCGGCGCACAATTGGCCCAGCGTCGTCCAGGGTAGGGGAGGGAATGGCCGGCAGGGATGTGGGTTTGTTTCCCATGGGGGGCCAGTATGAAAAAAAATATATAATAATAATGTATGCTCTCACTAACTGTAAGTCGCTCTGGATAAGAGCGTCTGCTAAATGACAAAAAATGTAAAAAAATGGAGGAGACGGTGGAGGCGCGCCATAGAGAGGAGCAGCGGCGCCAACCGGGCCGACGTCGGACACGCAAGAGGCAACACCAATAATTTTTTTTGGGGGGGGCACACGGCATGGACGACGGGGCTGCTGGAGGCAGCTACTGGGCGAGTTTGTGGATTAGGAGAGGAGGCCACCGGGTTTGGGGGGCTGGAAGGGAGGTTGGCGGAGCCTAGAGGTAGAGCAGAGCCAACTCCCCGTACTCAGGCTAGGCAGCGTGAGACTGGGCAGGTTCCGGGGTATGCGGAGCTGCGTACTGTGCCGCGAGTGGTCCGGCACAGTCCGGTACGTCCTGTGCGAGCACCACGCACGTGTCGTGCTAAGGTGGGCATGCAGCCAGGACGGAGTGTGCCGGCTCAACGCTCGTGGCCTCCAGTACCCCTCCTCGGTCCCGGATATCCTGCGCCAGTGTCACGTGCTGTAGTGCCAGTACGAGTACACAGCCCTGTACGTCCTGTGCTGATGCCTCACACAGAGTGTGTAAAAATAGGCATTCAGGCAGGACGGGTTGTGTCAGCTCTTCGCTCCAGACCTCCAGTCCGTCTCCACAGCCCGGTCCGGCCTGTTCCTGCTCCCCGCACCAAGCCAGTGGTGCGCGACGTCAGCCCGGTCCGGCCCGTTCCTGCTCCCCACACCAAGCCTGTGGTACGCGTCGCCAGCCCGGTCCGGCCCGTCCCTGCTCCCCGCACCAAGCCTGTGGTGCGCGTCGTCAGTCCGGCACAGCCCGTGCCTGTTTCACCGGTGCCTGGTCAGGTACCGGTCAGCTGCTCCACACCAGAGCCTAAGCAATCCGCTCCACCGATGTCCAGTCCAGCTCCAGCCAGCGGGGCCAGACCAGACCAGGGGCGCTACGGGGGGGGGTTGTTAGAGGGTGGTGGTCACGCCCGGAGCCGGATCCGCCTCCGAGGCGGAATGCCCACCCGGCCCCTCCCCTGTTGGGTTTATGTTGGCGCGGTCGCAGTCCGCGCCTTTGGGGGGGGGGGGGGGTACTGTCACGCCCTGGCTCTGGGGACTCTTATATGTTGAGCCAGGGTGTGTAGGGTCTATGTTTTGTGTTCTATGTTCAGTTTCTAGTTCATGTGTTTTCTAGGTTGGCCGGGGTGGTTCTCAATCAGAGGCAACGAGAATCAGCTGTTGCGTGTTGTCTCTGATTGGGAACCATACTTAGGCAGCCTGTTGTGCACTTGTGTTTTGTGGCGATCTTGTTCCGTGTTTGGTTTGTGTTATTGACCGAGGACTTCACGTTTCATTTTGTTGTTTTGTATTTTGTAATCATTGTTTAAGTTCTCATTAAAGAGATGTACACATATCACGCTGCGCCTTGGTCCACTCATTTCGACGAACGTGACAGGAGAAGACAACTTTGTGTATCTAGGGGTGTAACGATCCCGGCAGTCTGAGTCGGGTCCTGTCTGGTGACTAGTTTTTCCTGTTCGTGATCTCCAGTTTCCCGAGGGTTCGGGAACGCTCCGGGGAGCTCTCTTGTTTTCCGCACCTGCATCCCATCAGCAATCTGCACACCTGGTCCTGATCATCACCCTTCTTAGGCTCTGGCCAAACATCCAGTTCCTGCCGGATCGTTAGCCATGAACAGTAGGTTTACCAGAGTATCAGTCTTAGAGCCTAGCGTTAGTTTTGTTGTTTTTGCACCTTGTTGGTTTGTTGCTTACTTACCCCCGTTTTGTTCCATCTGCAGTCACCCGTCCGGAACCTTCATCCAACCTCTGCCTGGTGGTCGGCGGCTGCCGACCCAGGATGGGATCAACCACTGCACCCCCAACAACTAATCAACGCCGCCCGCTCTGTTCCCTGGATTATTCAGCATCACTCTTGAATTTGTAATAAACACTCACCTTCGTTTCAACTTACCTTGTCCTGGTCTGCTTCTGGGTTCTGGCTTAGCAACTCGTGACAGAACGATCCGGCCAGTAATGAACCCAGCGGACCTGGACTCTGTTCGCCATGCCATTACCCAGCAGGAGAAGATGTTGGGCCATCATATGCACGGTACTACAGGAGATCGCGTTGTCAGTTCGGAACCTTTCTACCGGTCTGACGGAGGTCCAGAACCAACGCAAGTGTCCGGTGGAGGATCCACTACCGGTTTCACCCATCTCGCCTGCCGCTTCTGAAGCTGTGTCCTTCCGTGAGCCCAAGGTTCCGACGCCGGATAAATATGAGGGGGGAGCTGGGAAGATGCCGTTCCTTCCTTATGCAGTGTGGATTAGTGTTCGATCTACAGCCCTACTCTTATGCCACAGACAAGGCTAGGATAGCCTTTGTGATTGAGTTGCTGCGTGGTCGAGCGCTGGAGTGGGCTTCAGCCGTTTGGGAACGACAGGATCCCTGCATGGCTTCATACCAGGGGTTCACGGCCGAGATGAGGAAGCTCTTCGACCATTCCGTCCGAGGGAGGGACGCAGCTAGGCGCCTGTTTTCGCTTCGCCAAGGAACTCGCAGCGTGGCCGACTTCGTGATCGAGTTCAAGACGTTGGCTGTGGAGAGTGGGTGGAATGAGGAGGCTCTGCAAGCGGCCTTTTACCAGGGTCTGTCGGAGCAGCTCAAGGATGAGTTGATCTCCTATCCGAGCCTAGTGACCTGGACAGCTTGGTAGCCTTGTCTAGTCGGGTGGATAATCGAGTCCGAGAGCGAAGGAGGGAGAAGCAATGGGTTCCGTCCAACCGATCAGCTTCTCAGGTTCCAGTCGGGTCGTCAAACTGCGCGGCTCGCTAAAGTTGGGAGGACTTTTAGCGAGCCAGTTTCGACCTCTCAATACCTCTGTCAGACCCCGTTTCCCGGCTACCCTTATGAACAGGAATCAGAGCTTAGCGATTAACGCTTTTATCGATTCAGGTGCCGGTGGAAGCTTTCTAGATGCCGAGTTGGTGGAACAGCTGGGGCTTTCCAAGGAGCAATTGCCGGAAGCCATTGAAGCTACCACTCTGAACGGCAGTAGTCTGGCACGTATCACGATGAGGACTGAACCGGTTAAGATGCGGTTGTCGGGGAATCATTCTGAGATGATTTCATTCTTCATTCTGCCGTCTTCCCATGTTCCTCTGGTCCTTGGATACCCCTGGCTGAAGGAACACAATCCCACGTTCGATTGGGTGACGGGCAAGGTAACGAGTTGGAGCCTTGATTGTCATGCTAACTGTCTCAAGACTGCCTGCCCCCATTCGGTTCCCAGTCAGGTGATTGAGGCTAAACCCCCAGATTTGTCCCTGGTTCCCGAGACATATCACGATTTGGGGGAAGTGTTCAGTAAGCAGAAGGCTCTGTCACTCCCTCCCCACCGACCATATGATTGTGCCATCAACCTGTTCCCTGGAGCTGTCTACCCCAAGGGAAGGTTATACAGTATCTCCCGACCTGAACGTGAGGCTTTGGAGACCTACATCAAGGAGTCCCTAGCTGCTGGTCTCGTTCGTCCCTCGTCATCACCCCTGGGGGCAGGATTCTTCTTTGTGGGTAAGAAGGATGGCTCTCTTCGACCGTGTATTGATTATCGGGGGTTGAATGACATCACGGTCAAGAACAAGTATCCCCTGCCCTTGATGAGTTCTGCCTTCGACTCCTTACAGGGTGCTACGGTGTTCACCAAGCTAGACCTACGCAATGCGTATCACATGGTCCGGATCAGAGAGGGGGACGAGTGGTTGACGGGTTTCAATACACCGATGGGTCACTTCGAGTATCAGGTGATGCCGTTTGGACTGACCAATGCTCCAGCGGTATTCCAGAGTATGGTGAACGACGTCCTGAGAGATATGATCGGTCTCTTTGTGTTTGTTTACCTGGATGACATTCTGATCTTCTCGAAGGAACCTTCCGACCACGTCCAGCATGTCCGGCAGGTTCTGCAGCGATTGTTGGAGAATCGCCTGTTCGTGAAGGCCGAGAAGTGCGAGTTTCACGCCCACACGACATCCTTTCTCGGGTACATCATCTCCAGGGGAGAGATTAGGATGGACCAGGAGAAGGTTAGAGCGGTTCTGGAATGGGCCCAGCCCGGTACGAGATTGCAGCTCCAGAGATTTTTGGGGTTTGCGAATTTCTACCGCAGATTCATCCGGGATTACAGCCGTGTGGCCGCTCCGTTAACTGCCTTGACTTCCAGTATCAGGACCTTTCAAGTGGAATCCGGAGGCGGATCGAGCGTTTCTGGATTTGAAGAGGCGATTCACCAACGCACCGATTCTCTCTCAACCGGACACGGCCCGTCAGTTCGTCGTTGAAGTGGACGCGCTCTGATGTGGGAGTTGGCGCCATCCTGTCGCAGCGATGCTCCACGGACAGTAAACTCCATCCCTGCGCCTACTACTCGTCGCCTTTCGCCTGCGGAGAGGAATTACGATGTGGGTAACCGGGAGCTTCTCGCGGTGAAACTTGCCTTGGAGGAGTGGCGCCACTGGTTGGAGGGGGCGGAGCAACCGTTTATTGTCTGGACTGACCACAAGAATCTTGCTTACGTGCAATCGGCTAAACGTCTCAACTCCCGCCAGGCCAGGTGGGCGTTGTTTTTCGGACGATTCAAGTTTTCCCTGACGTTCCGACCTGGATCTAAGAACGGCAAGGCGGACGCCTTGTCCCGGATGTTCTCCAAGACGGAGGAGAGTGGGTCCAAGACCGAGACAATTCTCCCCCGGAACTGCGTCGTGGGAGCAGTTATGTGGAAGATTGAGGAGGAGGTGCTGGCGGCCCTTCGGACTCAGCCCGGTCCCGGTAACGGTCCACCCGGTCGGTTGTTTGTGCCTGAGTCGGTTCGTCCTGCTGTCCTCAAATGGTCCCACGCCAGTAAGATGGCTTGTCACCCTGGCGTGGCTCGGACAATGGCGTTTCTTCGCAGACGTTTTTGGTGGCCTGCCATGGCCGAGGATACTCGGGGTTTTGTTGCTGCCTGTCCAGTGTGTGCGCAGAATAAGAGTACCAATCGGCCCAGCTCTGGACTACTTCACCCCCTTCCTATTCCCCGCGACCATGGTCGCATCTGGCCCTGGACTTCGTCACTGGGTTGCCCGCTTCTGAGGGGAACACGGTCGTTCTGACTATCGTGGACAGATTCAGCAAGTTCGCCCACTTTGTGCCAATTGCCAAGCTTCCCTCTGCCTCGAGACGTCCGAGATCCTGGTTAGGAGGTTTTCAGGGTCCACGGTTTGCCCAGTGATATCGTTTCCGACCGTGGCCCTCAGTTTACCTCTGCTGTCTGGAAGTCCTTCTGTTTGGCCATTGGAGCTACAGTCAGTCTCACATCTGGTTTTCACCCCCAATCCAATGGTCAGGCGGAGAGAGCCAACCAGAAGATGGAATCCACGCTACGCTGTCTGGTCTCTTCCAACCCCACCTCCTGGGTCTCTCAGTTGCCTTGGGTTGAGTATGCCCACAATACTCTCCCTACATCTGCCACTGGGATGTCTCCCTTCCAGTGCCTGTATGGCTACCAACCTCCCTTGTTCCCTTCTCAGGAGAAGGAGCTCTCAGTGCCTTCTGTTCAGGCCCATATTCGTCGTTGCCACCGGACCTGGCATCGGGCCAGAAAGGCACTCCTTAGAGTTTCGGACCGGTATCAGCTCCAGGCGAATCGTCGCCGGATCCCCGCTCCCACCTACACCATCGGAGATAGGGTCTGGTTGGCCACCCGGGATCTTCCTTTACGGACTGAGTCTAGGAAGTTGTTACCGAAGTTCATTGGTCCGTTTGTGGTGGAGAAGGTGATCAATCCAGTGGCAGTTCGACTCAAACTACCGAGGACGCTCAGAGTCCATCCCACCTTTCATGTCTCCTGCCTCAAGCCTGTCTTCCTCAGTCCTCTGTTGCCTCCTCCGCCTCCTCCTCCTCCTCCTCGGATGATCGGAGGTGGTCCTGCCTACACGGTGCGTCGCATCATGGATTCCAGACGGCGGGGCCGGGGTTTCCAGTATCTCGTGGACTGGGAGGGGTATGGTCCTGAAGAGAGGAGTTGGATTCCGCGGCGACAGGTCCTAGATGCTGACCTCATCAGTGATTTCTACCGCCTCCATCCTGGCGCTCCGGGAGGTCCGCCCGGTGGCGTTCGTCGGAGGGGGGTACTGTAACGATCCCGGCAGTCTGAGTCGGGTCCTGTCTGGTGACTAGTTTTTCCTGTTCATGATCTCCAGTTTCCCGAGGGTTCGGGAACGCTCCGGGGAGCTCTCTTGTTTTCCGCACCTGCATCCCATCAGCAATCTGCACACCTGGTCCTGATCATCACCCTTCTTAGGCTCTGGCCAAACATCCAGTTCCTGCCGGATCGTTAGCCATGAACAGTAGGTTTACCAGAGTATCAGTCTTAGAGCCTAGCGTTAGTTTTGTTGTTTTTGCACCTTGTTGGTTTGTTGCTTACTTACCCCCGTTTTGTTCCATCTGCAGTCACCCGTCCGGAACCTTCATCCAACCTCTGCCTGGTGGTCGGCGGCTGCCGACCCAGGATGGGATCAACCACTGCACCCCCAACAACTAATCAACGCCGCCCGCTCTGTTCCCTGGATTATTCAGCATCACTCTTGAATTTGTAATAAACACTCACCTTCGTTTCAACTTACCTTGTCCTGGTCTGCTTCTGGGTTCTGGCTTAGCAACTCGTGACAAGGGGGGGTTGTACATGTTGGCCGATGAGTTGTACAGCAGAGAATGGCCCATCAAGAGGTACCAGTTGTAATGGAGGGGTTGCATTCTTGAAGAGTATAGCTAAATTCTGAATGCTACATCAAATAAAATAATATTGTATTGGTCGAATACACATATTTTGCAGATGTTATCGCGGGTGTAACGAAATGCTTATGTTCCTAGCTCCAACGGTGCAGTAATACCTAACAATACAAAACAATACACGTAAATCCCCAAAAATATAAAGAAAGGAATGAAGAAATAGAGAAATATTAGAACGACCAATGTCAAAGTCCGGAATATAAATATATATGTATATGATGGTGTGTACAGACATTATGGACATCATATGAATAGAAAAAGTGTGTACAGCAGTAGTTACAGTGCCTTCCCCGTCTTCTTGGTAAGCAACTCCAGTGTAAATATGGCCTTGTGTTTTAGGTTATTGTCCTGCTAAAAGGTGAATTGAATGATCGTTTAGATCTATGTTGGCCAGGGTGGTTCCCAATCAGAGGCAGCTGTATCTCGTTGTCTCTGATTGGGGACCATACTTAGGCAGCCTGTTTGGCACTAGTCGGTGTGGGATCTTGTTCCGTTAAGGTTTGTTTTGTGTAACCTAGGACTTCACGTTTCGTTTGTTTGTTGTTTTGTCGTGTGTTAAGTACTTAATAAAATGTACGCTTATAACGCTGCGCCTTGGTCTGTATCTTCCATAAACGATCGTGACAGAAGATCCCACCAAAAGAGGACCAAGCAGCGTGTCCAGGAACAGACAGCCTGGACCTGGGAGGAGATCCTGGACGGGAAGGGATCCTGGACTTGGGAGGAGATTGAGACCGGAATGGATCGCCGTCCTTGGGAGGAGACTGTGGAGGCGCGCTATAGAGAGGAGCAGCGGCAACGCAGAGGGTACCGGCCGAGGAGGAAGCCCGAGAGACAGCCCCAATAACATTTTGGGGGGGGGGCTAAAAGGGTGGTTGGCGGAGCCTAGGGTTAGAGCAGAGCCAACTCCCCGTACTCAGGCTAGGAAGCGTGTGACTGGGCAGGCTCCGTGTTATGCGGAGCCACGTACTGTGCCGCGAGTGTTCCGGCACAGTCCTGTACGTCCTGTGCTAGCACCACGCACGTGTCGTGCAAAGATGGGCATTCAGCCAGGACGGGGTGTGCCGGCTCAACGCTCGTGGTCTCCAGTACGCCTCCTCGGTCCCGTATATCCTGCACCAGTGCCACGTGCTGTAGCGCCAGTACGAGTGCACAGCCCCGTACGTCCTGTGCTGATGCCTCACACGTATTGTGTGGAAGTAGGCATTCAGCCAGGACGGGTTGTGTCAGCTCTCCGCTCCAGACCTCCAGTCCGCCTCCACAGTCTGGCCCGGCCCGTTCCGGCTCCCCGCACCAAGCCAGTGGTGCGTGTTCCCAGTTCAGCCCGGCCTGTTCCTGCTCCCCGCACCAAGCCAGTGGTGCGCGTCGCCAGCCTGGTCCGGCCTGTTCCTGCCCCTCGCACCAAGCCAGTGGTGCGCGTCTCCAGCCCGGTCCGGCCTGTTCCTGCCCCTCGCACCAAGCCAGTGGTGCACGTCGCCAGCCCGGTCCGGCCTGTTCCTGCCCCTCGCACCAAGCCAGTGGTGCGCGTCGCCAGCCCGGTCCGGCCCGTTCCTGCTCCCCGCACCAAGCCAGTGGTGCGTGTCGTCAGCCCGGTCCGGCCCGTTCCTGCTCCCTGCACCAAGCCAGTGGTGCGCGTCGTCAGCTCGGTCCGGCCCTACCTGCTCCCCGCACCAAGCCAGTGGTGCGCGTCGTCAGCCCGGTCCGGCCCGTTCCTGCTCCCCGCACCAAGCCAGTGGTGCGTGTGTCCAGTCCGGCACGGCCCGTGCCTGTTCCACCGGTGCCTGGTCCGGCACCGGTCAGCTGCTCCACTCCGGAGCCAGAGCAATCCGCTCCACCGGGGTCCGGTCCAACTCCAGTCAGCGGATCCACTCCGGAGCCAGAGCAATCCGCTCCACCGGTGTCCAGTCCAGCTCGGCCAGCGGCTCCAGTCCGAGCCTGTACGGTTTGATCCACCGTCGTCGGGTCCAGCTCCAGTCAGCGGTGCCAGACCAGATCAGGGGCGCAACGGGGAGGTGGAGAGAAAGTGGTGGTCACGCCCGGAGCCGGATCCGCCTCCGAGGCGGAATGCCCACCCGGCACCTACCCTGTTGTGTTTGTGTGGCGCGGTCGCAGTCCGTGCCTTTGGGGGGGGTACTGTCACGCCCTGGCTCTGGGGACTCTGAAATGTTGAGCCAGGGTGTGTAGTTTTTGTGTTATATTTTCTATGTTGATGTTCTAGATCGTTTAGATCTATGTTGGCCAGGGTGGTTCCCAATCAGAGGCAGCTGTATCTCGTTGTCTCTGATTGGGGCCCATACTTAGGCAGCCTGTTTGGCACTAGTCGGTGTGGGATCTTGTTCCGTTAAGGTTTGTTTTGTGTAACCTAGGACTTCACGTTTCGTTTGTTTGTTGTTTTGTCGTGTGTTAAGTACTTAATAAAATGTACGCTTATCACGCTGCGCCTTGGTCCGTATCTTCCATAAACGATCGTGACAGGCATTAAACTCTGTAACTGTTGTAAGTCACCATTGGCCTCATGGTGAAATCCCTGAGCGGTTTCCTTCCTGTCCGGCAACTGAGTTAGGAAGGACGCCTGTATCTTTGTAATGACTGGGTGTATTGATACACCATCCAAAGTGTAATTAATAACTTCACCAATAACTTCACCATACTCAAATGTTTACCCATCTACCAATAGGTGCCCTTCTTTACGAAGCATTGAAAAACCTCTCTGGTCTTTGCTGTTGAATCTGTGTTTGAAATTCACTGCTCGACTGAGGGACCTTACAGATAATTGTATGTGTGGGGTAAAGAGATTAGGTAGTTATCAAAAATCATGTTAAACACTATTATTGCAAACAGAGTGAGATACTGACTATACAGTATATATAGGGGGTCCTGGGTGGCGCAGAGGTCAAAAGCACTGCACCGCAGTGCTGAGGCGCCACTACAGCCTGGGGTTCAATCCCACAACCGGTCGTGTGCAGGAGCCCCATAGAACGGCGCACAATTGGCCTAGCGCCATCCGGGGTAGGGGAGGGTTTGGCCGGTGGGGCTTTCCTTGGCTCATCGTGCTCTAGCGACTCCTTGTGACAGGGCCGGGCACCAGCAATCTGTCATCAGTCAAACTGTGTTTCTTCTGACACATTGGTGCGTCTGACATGATGATAAGAAGTAGGCGGCCAGGCGGGTCATGTTTCGGAGGACGCGTGACTCAAGCTTCGCCTCTCCCGAGCCCATTGAGGAGTTGCAGAGATGAGCCAAGGGAGAAAACGGGGTAAAAAAAAATCACTTTTGGCCATACCACCCTGAACATGCCTGCTCAGGGTCGGGCCTGGTTAGTACTGGGACGGGAGACCACCTGGGAATACCAGGTGCCGTAAGATCAAAATAACATGTAATTTTTAAAAATAAGAATACAGTATATAGAGTACTTATAAAGTGGGTAAAACAGTATGTAAACATGATTAAAGTGACCAGTGTTCAATGACTATGTACATAGGGCAGCAGTCTCTAAGATGCAGGGTTGAGTACCGGGTGGTAGCCGGCTAGAAACAGGGATAAAGTTCAGGGCAGGGTACTGGGAAGAGGCCAGCTAGTGGTGACTAACAGTCTGATGGACTGGAGATAGAAGCTGTTTTTCAGTCTCTCGTCCCAACTTTGATGCACCTGTATTGTCTCCACCTTCTAGATGGTAGCGGGGTGAACAGGCCATGATCTTCTTGGCTTTCCTGTGACACCGGGTGCTGTAGATGTCCTGGAGGGCAGGCAGTGTGCCCCACGGTGATGCGTTGGGCTGACAGCACCACCCTCTGGAGAGCCCTGCGGTTGCGGGCGGTGCAGTTGCCATACCAGGCGGTGATGCAGCCCGACAGGATGCTCTCAATGGTGCATCTGTAAAAGTTCGTAAGGGTCTTAGGGGCCAAGCCAAATTTCTTCAGCCTCCTGAGGTTGAAGAGGCACTGTTGCGCCTTCTTCACCACACTGTCTGTGTGGATGGACCATTTCAGGTTGTCAGTGATGTGCACGCCGAGGAACTTGAAGCTTTTCACCCTCTCCACTGCGGCACCGGATAAGGGCGTGCTCCCTCTGCTGTCTGCTGAAGTCCACGATCAGCTCCTTCATTTTGTTGACGTTGAGAGAGAGGTTATTTTCCTGGCACTACTCCACCAGTGCCCTCACCTCCTCCCTGTAGGCTGTCTCGTTGTTGTTGGTAATCAGGCCTGCCACTGTTGTGTCGTCTGCAAACTTGATGATTGAGTTGGTGGCGTGCGTGGCCATGCAGTCATGGGTGAACAGGGAGTACAGGAGGGGGCTGAGCACGCACCCTTGTGCGGCCCCTATGTTGAGGATCAGCATAGCGGAGGTGTTGTTGTCTACCTTCACCACCTGGGGTCAGCCTGTCAGGAAGTCCAGGACCCAGTTGTACAGCGCGGAGTTCAGACTCAGGGCCCTGAGTTTAGTGATGAGCTTGGAGGGCACTATGATGTTGAAGGCTAAGGAGGTACTGGGGTTAGATAATAGATCACAGACTTGGAAAAATAAAGATAATCAAGTCTGTAAATAAGTCAAGATCTTCTATTTCACTGCTTATACTTCCATGGTCAGTAGAACCCTGAGAGCCAGTGAGCTAGTACCTACTATGTCTCTCCATAATGGAGGACTATGTTCACCCATAATTCCAACCCACACCCCACTTAGCGGTTGCTATTGTCATTATAGTCATTATGATGCTCTACCTCCCTGTAGTCTCCAACCATCTAACACAGCCTGTCACACTGGCAGTAAATACAGAGGAGGATAAACGAGACACATTCCCTGTAATTATCCATATTAAAGTTGGAACCATCATATTGCAGGGTTTTCTCAAGTAGGTAAAAGCATTATCGTCATCTATGAACAGCTCAGGGATATGATTACACCTAGAGAGTGGGGGGGAAGGAGGAAGGGAGGGAGGGAGGGAGGGAGGGAGGGAGGGAGGGAGGGAGGGATAAGAGGTGTATTAAAGATTCAATGAGATAAATAAAGCAAGCTCCAAACAAGGAACATCATCCAACCAAGGGCAGCTTTAATATCCTTTGGTGTAAATAAAGAAAGCACAAACAAAAGCAAGCGTTCCTAACTAGACATTATGCGACAACTGTCACGCCCTGGCTCTGGGGACTCTAGTATGTTGAGCCAGGGTGTGAGTTTTCATTTGTTTTTCATTCTAGTTTAGTATTTCTATGTTGGCCAGTGTGCTTCTCAATCATAGGCAACATGTATCAGCTGTTGCTTGTTGTCTCTGATTGGGAACCATACTTAAGCAGCCAGTTTTCCCACAGTGTTTGTGGGATCTTGTTCCTGTATAGGTTTGTGTTTTGCACCTTTGGACGTCACGTTATCGTTTTTGTTCGTGTTATCATTCAAATTAATAAAATATGTTCACCTTCCACGCTGCGCCTTGGTCCTCTGTACCCGACGATCGTGACAGAAGATCCCACCAAGACAGGACCAAGCAGCGTGAAGAGCAGAGAGGTTGGACTATGGAGCAGTGGATTAAGAGTCTCGACTGGGCCAAGCCAAGTGAAGAGCAGAGAGGTTGGACTTTGGAGCAGTGGGGTGAGAGTCTGGCGAGAACTAGGGAGGCCTGGTCCACGGGGAGGAGAGACACCCAGAAATTTTTTAAGGGGGGCTCACGCCGTGGGACGACGGGGCAGCAGGAGGCCGCGATAGAGCGGTCCAGCGGGTTGGCAGAGGAGGCCGCCAGGTTAAGGGGGCCACTGGTCACAAAGGGGAAGGAAAGTGTAGAGGCACGGCGAGAGGTACTGGGGTGTGTTACCAGTCCGGTCCGGCCCGTTCCTGATCCCCGCGTAGGGCCAGTGGTGTGTGTCCCCAGTACGGTCCGGCCTGTTCCTGTCCCTCGCATCGAGCCTGTGGTGCGCGTCGCCAGCCCGGTCCGGCCTGTTCCTACTCCCCGCATCGAGCCTGTGGTGCGCTTCGCCAGCCCGGTCCGGCCCGCTCCTGCTCCCCGCACCAAGTCAGTGGTGCGCTTCGTCAGCCCGGTCCGGCCCGTTCCTGCTCCCCGCACCAAGTCAGTGGTGCGCCCGTCAGCCCGGTCCGGCCCGGGCTCCTGCTCCCCGCACCAAGCCAGTGGTGCGCCGTCAGCCCGGTCCGGCCCGTTCCTGCTCCCCGCACCAAGTCAGTGGTGCGCCTCGTCAGCCCGGTCCGGCCCGCTCCTGCTCCCCGCACCAAGTCAGTGGTGCGCTTCGTCAGCCCGGTCCGGCCCGCTCCTGCTCCCCGCACCAAGTCAGGGGTGCGTTTCGTCAGCCCGGCTCGGCCCGTTCCTGCTCCCCACACCAAGCCAGTGGTGTGTGTCGTCAGTCCGGCACAGCCCGTGCCTGTTCCACCGGTGCCTGGTTCGGCACGGGTCAGCTGCTTCACGCCGGAGCTAGAGCAATCCGCTCCACCAGTGTGCAGTCCAGCTCCGGTCAGCAGGGCCAGACCGGACCAGGGGTACTTTGGGGGGTTAGAGAGGGAGTGGGGATCATGCCCGGAGCCGGATCCGCCGCCAAGGCGGAGTGCCCACCCGGTCCCTCCCCTGTGGTGTTTGGTTGGCGCGGTCGGAGTCCGCGCCTTTGGGGGGGGGGGGTACTGTCACGCCCTGGCTCTGGGGACTCTAGTATGTTGAGCCAGGGTGTGAGTTTTCATTTGTTTTTCATTCTAGTTTAGTATTTCTATGTTGGCCAGTGTGGTTCTCAATCAGAGGCAACGTGTATCAGCTGTTGCTTGTTGTCTCTGATTGGGAACCATACTTAAGCAGCCAGTTTTCCCACAGTGTTTGTGGGATCTTGTTCCTGTATAGGTTTGTGTTTTGCACCTTTGGACGTCACGTTATCGTTTTTGTTCGTGTTATCATTCAAATTAATAAAATATGTTCACCTTCCACGCTGCGCCTTGGTCCTCTGTACCCGACGATCGTGACAACAACCTCTCTCATTATAACCAAGTGTGTGTTTTTAATAGGGCTGTCAAACAATTAAAACAATTAAATCGAGTTAATGGCATTGGTTCTTTTTTTAATGGCATTTATTAATTAGTAAAAAAAAATATTTGCTCACATTTGGCCCTAAAGAAAGCTTTTTCCATTTAAAAAGCAGTGCATTGAGTTACAGGGATACTATGCTTTGATTGTATGGGACGGAAACACAAAATCATGTTTTCATCATAAACAACACAAAAGTCACTGTAACATACAGCTATTAATGCTCCCAATGTTTAAGTAGTCTTATTAATGTTCTTGAACTTTAACACTTAAGCACAGCACACACACACACACACACACACACACACACACACACACACACACACACACACACACAGCTTTAAGTACTGTTAAAGCTTCAGGCATTCTAAAGAACAAAGACCTTTTAAACTTGTCCAACAATGTCATGAAAACACTGTAACCATCTGTACTGTTCAGATAACTTTACACATATAGGCCTCCCTCCTTCCCACACCCTCTCACTGGGGAAGTTCGTTTTTGCATGGCCCTTTCCATTGATCCTCAAGTTATCAGGTTGCTAGCTAGCCTGCGGCATGCGCACAAATCTGTGGCAGAAAGAAAAAACATAGCTCCGGTAATATTGGGCACAACTTTTACATGATTTTGGCTGGAGGCATGCTGTCTTCAGCGATGTAAAGGGGTTTCATGTAAAGGTACAAGCATTGACTGTAGCTGTGTTCCGTGTTGTGTTCTACGCTTAAAAGGTTCTGTGCTGTGAAGAAATGGAGACACGATTAACGGCGTCCCAAAAATTTTAACAGATAAACATGTCACGCTTTAACACGTTATTAACACGTTAACTTTGACAGCCCTAGCTTTTAAGAAAGAGAAAGGCGTTGAAAGAGAAATAAAGATATATAGAAAGAGAGAGAGAGAGAGAGAGAGAGAGAGAGAGAGGCCTCCTCTCTCCATGCTCCTACTATATTTAGACATGGCCCTATGTGTGTAACACTGAATTAGCTCAGTGTGTGTGAGTACAAGGGGCTGGTGCTCACTGCTCACCTTCTGTGGGCCCTGGCTGGCAACAGCAGCTCAAAGACACGCACAGAGAAAGAGAGGACAAAGAGCCCACACAGAGAATAGAGCTACAGTAATCTCCTTCCTTCCACTGAGCAGAATGTAACCCCCCTCCCACCCCTCCTCCATCCTCCCTTTCCCCTCTGTCCACCCTCCTCCTCCTCTCTTCAGAACCTGAGCCCACACAGGGGTAGTAATTACCCACTCCCCAGTCTGAGTGACCCCCTCAGCTCTACAGCCAGGAGCTAGCCCACCCCACCTTCCCCGGCTCCCCTCGCCTCATGGCCATCTCACCCACTCAGCCCCCCCTCAGCACTGCAGCCAACAGCTAACCCGCCTTCCGTCGCTCCGTCCCTGTCTCACTCACCCACCCACTCACGTCAGAGTCCGGGAAAGGAAAACAGGCAGTCAGTCAAACTACAGAGCTGCTGTTGAACCTGCTTGTTTAAGGTCACTTCCTATTCACATCCCGCTGAGAGGCCAGCTGTCAATCAAACAGGCATTTGGAAAGCACAGTCAGCACAGCCAGGAGCAGCAGGAGCAGCAGAGGCAGTCCTTTCTTCAACAGTCAATGCATGTTCACACGCACACACGCACACACACACACACACACACACACACACAGTACAGTTTATAGAGAGCAAAAACACAGGGTAAAAGGAAGATTAAAATATTGTAAAGGCTGTCGAAATTGTCTAATATTTAATATCTATATATTGAAAATAGATACGATAGTGAGCTAAATAAGAGATGTCCACAATTCAATGAGTCCAGCGATCTGTCAAACCATGATTTCCTTATTCCTACTCTTCGTAAGATTTCTGATACATATCAGTACATAAGCCTGAGCATCTCGTCTCTTTCCGTCTCGGTTCATGACATTTCACCCTCTTTCCTTAATCAACTGTGAAGTGAAAATGTTCACACTTTATTTTTTCTGATTCTAATGGAAGGAGGGCTGGTAGAGTGGAAATGAATTAATGAGTAGCGAGCTGCACTCTTATGCTTCCACTGTTCCAACCGGTTAGAACGGCTCGATGCAGTCATCCAGTTGTCATGGTTCCCTTAACTCGTCTCCAGCGTGGCACACGCAGAGTCTGTGTAGCGTAGCCAAAGATTTTTTATAACTAACCCAAGATAGACCAGAGCCTGTTGATTCTAATGGGAGCAAATGAATCATAGTGGGCAGAACAAGCAAGGAGATGGGCAGAGCCAAGCACGAGCTAGTGAGATCCTATTGGCGCGTTCTAGCATATATTTGCATATTTCCATTAGGGAAAAGTCTACAAAACACAGTCCACTATGTTTGTTACAGATTCTAGTTTTGGAAAAAGAAAACTATATGGAGATCAAATATTTCATTGATGAGAACATTAGCAGAATGTCGGCCAAAATCCATCTCGCTCCATCTTTTCCCACTGCCGCCCACTCGGCTTCCTCTCATCACCATATTTGGTAGTGAGCGGAAACACCAACCGGATGCTTCACATTTATACATCAGGTGAAATATCTGTTTCATTATTCTATCTGTGGCGTAGCGTAAAGGGCTGTAATAATAATAAAAATATATAATAATATATGCCATTTAGCAGACACTTTTATCCAAAGCGACTTACATGAATCGGTCATGGTCTGGTTATGGTCACGTGATGAGGTAGCTCCACCTGCGAACTTCAAAACCTGTGTCTGTCCTCAACCCAAAAGGGAATTTATTATTGGTCTAATGATCTAAGATGTTAGTTGCTCCCGTGGGAGACCCAGGTTCATATCCTGCGTGTTACACATGCATAGACTTTACATACGAGTGGTCCCGGGAATCAAACCCAATACCCTTGCAACCACCACCAACTCAGCTACAGCTGCACTTTGAGATTTTTTCAATGAAAAGTGCTTTATAAATTCAATGTATTATTATTATTATTATTATTATTATTATTATTATTATTATATAGAGAACCATGATGAGAGGAGATGACTGCGGAGGTGGTCACTAGGCCATTACTACACAGGCAGACATGACATCCTCCTCGATGCAGGTCAGAGCAGACACAAAATGGCAGCTGTGTAACAGGCAGAAACAGAGCCCTCAGGTGTCAACAGCTGCTCCCATGAGGCCACTTGGCAAAGTTTCACTTTTCTTTCCGCTATTTTGAGTCAGACTACAGCAGCACAGGCATACAACAGCGCATATGCATCATACTCTGTGTGTAAGTTAGTCTGTATAAAACTCTCTTCCTAACTCTTGCACTCAAGTACTGGTCCTTCAAGCAGGATAAAAGCAGTACCAGTACATTAAAACATCTGCTAAAAGGTGAGAGTACAAATGTGAACCTACACAAGCAGGACAATCCTAGTACTTTGTTTAGGTAAGGACATGATGCTCCAGCTGCCCAGACACCTGACACAACTCAGAGAACCTGACCACCTGGTTTCATTAGCAGTCTGAGGAAGAGGTTGACGGATGTCTGTCTGCCTGACTCACTGACTGTCTGGCTGTCTATCTGTCTGTCAGAGGGTTGTGTAATCGAAGAGCACTCGTTGTCTGGCCAGGCGGCAGGCTGCTTGACAAAGTGCTGGGCCCTGGCTTGGGTCTTGGTTTCCACAAGAGAACTCTATACACTCACACAGCACCCTCTTTACACATGCAGTAACCCCATCCATAAGCAAAGCACACCTTCTGCCAGGTCCATCTCATTAGACTGAGTATGGACAGGGGATGGTACAGTATCACTCCTCAGCATTAATACTTCAACACCTTGCCACCCAACAGGAGAGGGTCATGCCCTAGCTGTAGCTGTGAGAGATTGAAACCAAATGAAAGTGGAATCGATAGGAATAAATACGTCAATCTATGTACAGCTAAGTACACATTATGGTAAAAATGGACATGGAAAAAGGATAGAATATTAATGGTCTCAAAATACTGGTTAGACATGATGTTCAATAATGTATGAGCAACTTAAAAATATAACTGTCTCCTGGGTTGCCAAAGCAGGATTGTCAGCAACAACAAATCGATGCCAGAGTTTTGATAAGTGTGCCAGACATCCTATTAGAGACATAAGTTATGGCTAGATGCTAAAGGTCCGAAGCTAAGGCTATGTCCCAAATGGCACTCTTTTCCCTATATAGTGCACTACTTTTGGCCAGAACCCAATAGGAAGTCAAAGCAGAAACCAACAGCTCATTGACTTACCTTCTCATTGTATTTGAACTTGACATAGAACCAACTGGACTTGATCATCCTGCCTCCGTCTGCTGTCCCTGGCTGACTCAGTGTGCCGACGGGAACAAGTCAAGTCTTTTCCAAAAGGAATCAAACAGCAACAGCAATCTGCCAAAAGGTACCACAGCTAGAAAACAGCCAAAGAACCAGTTTCTTCTTCCTCCTGCTTCTGTTGTTCTTTTCCTCTCTGCTTGCTCCTGGATCTCTCTCTCACTCCCTCTTTCTCTGTCCCTCTCTTCTATCCTCTATGCTTTCTCCCGTCTCTCTCACTCTCTACCTTCCTCTCTCTCTGGCATAGTGTGTGTGTGTGTGTGTGTGGCGCAGTTGTCTTGGCAGTCTGACAGCAGTTCTCCTCAGATGGACTTTAGCTGTGTGTTCATCCCTATTGGCACATGGCAGTAAGAAGGGTGTTCTGTCCTCTTCCTGTCCTCTTCCTCGGCTCTGACTACACACACTACCGTAGCAACCTCCTCCTCTCTGCCCAACCCACTTTCTCTCATTTGCCTCTCTCTCTCCTCCCGCTTTTGCCCTCTCTCTCTCTCTCTCTCTCTCTCTCTCTCTCTCTCTCTCTCTCTCTCTCTCTCTCTCTCTCTCTCTCTCTCTCTCTCTCTCTCTCTCTCTCTCTCTCTCTCTCTCTCTCTCTCTCTCTCTCTCTCTCTCTCTCTCTCTCTCTCTCTCTCTCTCTCTCTCTCTCTATCTTTTTTTAAATCTCCCCTCACCCTTTATTCAACATATTTTTTTCTCTCTCCTTGGCTCGCTTTGTTATGCCCTGTGGATAGAGCTCTTTCTCATTTAACCCCTTTCTTGATATCACTTTAGTTGCTGTGCTCTTCTTATAAAGGAAACCCTTTGTGATTTCTCCATAGATCTCTAGTTGTGTATTTGACAAAAAAATCCTTATTGCTCTACTATCCAGCATGCCATCTTCAAACACCGTACAAACATTCACTTAGTTGGTTCTGACGTCCCAGCCCCTCTAGTCTTGTCTATACTGTAGGAGGAAGAGTACAAGAAGTCTAAAAAGGCCACGTCCACACAGCTCCGATTGGTCCAGCAGGCCACCCTGCCTGTGTTTACATGATGTCTCTCCCTAGTCAGGTTAGGATCACACACACACAGCTTATTGTGTATATCATGATGTATTCTGGGACAGTGGTGTGAAGTACTTTCCAGCTATAATAGGGTCCTTTATCCCAGGAGAATTATCCAAATTTGGCAATACAACCTGAAACAGTAACAACTCTGTTGTAAGGCAATCCATCCGTCACTACACAGAAATAGCGTATGTATCGACAAACATTATTAATGAGATGAACCATAATAACAAAAGCTTGAGTTGAGTTATTATCCATGGAGAACCAGAGAGGCAGTCTTTGGGACAAGCTAGGATGCATTGCAGTGAAAGAGAGTACATAGTACAATATTTTAAAGCTGTTTAAAGTTCACAGGCATAAAAGCCAAATGTTGTAAAGAAAAGGCTAACAATGTGTTATACGGTAAAGCAATAAGCACACTCAGACCCCAAAATGTGGGTTCACTTGGGGCAATACCCTCTCCAGGCTCCATTTTCTTTTTACAAATTCATCTTCAAGGGACACATTTTCTCTCCAGACTGCAAAAACAAACAAACAAAACAGTTGAGCACCATACGGTTTGGGTTCTGTTTCAAGGCCTATGCAGTAAACTCTTGTCAGGTGGGCTTAGGTCATCGCTGTGGATGTTCTAAACACGGGGGGGTATACCCCCGGACCCCCTCGGGCTGTGCTATGTTGGCTCCTCATCCAGGCTTTGTATCGTGCACAGGGAGTCCACAGTAATGCTTAGTGACAGTCCTCGCTGCCTGCCTGCCCGCTCCCTTCCCACAGACACATGCAAACGCTTGGCTATGCGCCCCGCGGCCAGCACTGTGACTGAATCACCAGAGAACAAAAAAACACACAGCACCCATTCCATCCACAGACTGGTGTGCATTAGCAAGATAATAGGGCATGATGCACAAAACACAGTACACAGCTCTAAGACAGGACATAGAGAAAGATAAAAAATGGTATGGACCGTGCTGTTAGTCTATTAGTCTGTGTTAGTGTATGTTAGTCTGTGTTACTGTGTGTTAGTCTGTGTTAGTGTATGTTAGTCTGTGTTAGTGTATGTTAGTGTATGTTAGTCTGTGTCACTGTGTGTTAGTCTGTGTTAGTGTATGTTAGTCTGTGTTAGTCTGTGTTAGTGTATGTTAGTCTGTGTTACTGTATGTTAGTCTGTGTTAGTCTGTGTTAGTCTGTGTTAGTGTATGTTAGTCTGTGTTAGTGTGTGTTAGTGTATGTTAGTCTGTGTTAGTGTATGTTAGTCTGTGTTAGTCTGTGTTAGTCTGTGGTAGTGTTTGTTAGTCTGTGTTATTGTGTGTTAGTCTGTTAGTGTGTGTTAGTCTGTTAGTGTGTGTTAGTCTGTTAGTATGTGTTAGTGTGTGTTAGTCTGTTAGTGTGTGTTAGTGTGTGTTAGTCTGTTAGTGTGTGTTAGTCTATGTTAATGTGTGTTAGTCTGTGTTAGTGTGTGTTAGTCTGTGTTAGTCTGTGTTAGTGTGTGTTAGTCTGTTAGTGTGTGTTAGTCTGTGTTAGTGTGTGTTAGTCTGTTAGTGTGTGTTAGTCTGTGATAGTGTGTGTTAGTCTGTTAGTGTGTGATAGTCTGTTAGTGTGTGTTAGTCTGTGTTAATGTATGTTAGTCTGTGTTAGTGTGTGTTAGTCTGTTAGTGTGTGTTAGTCTGTGTTAATGTCTGTTAGTCAGTGTTAGTGTGTGTTAGTGTGTGTTAGTCAGTGTTAGTGTATGTTAGTCTGTGTTAGTGTGTGTTAGTCAGTGTTAGTGTATGTTAGTCTGTGTTAGTGTGTGTTAGTCAATGTTAGTGTATGTTAGTCTGTGTTAGTCAGTGTTAGTCAGTGCTGGTCAGTGTTAGTCTGTGTTAGTCAGGGTTAGTGTATGTTAGTCAGTGTTAGTCAGTGTTAGTCAGTGTTAGTGTACGTTAGTCTGTGTTAGTCAGTGTTAGTCAGTGCTGGTCAGTGTTAGTCTGTGTTAGTCAGGGTTAGTGTATGTTAGTCAGTGTTAGTCAGTGTTAGTCAGTGTTAGTGTATGTTAGTCAGTGTTAGTCAGTGTTAGTGTGTGTTAGTGTGTGTTAGTCAGTGTTAGTCTGTGTTGGTGTGTGTTGGTGTGTGTTAGTTTGTTAGTCTGTGTTAGTCAGTGTTAGTCTGTGTTAGTCTGTGTTAGTCTGTGTTAGTGTGTGTTAGTCTGTGTTAGTCTGTGTTAGTCAGTGTTAGTCTGTGTTAGTCAGTGTTAGTGTGTGTTAGTCAGTGTTAGTCATTGTTAGTGTGTGTTAGTCAGTGTTAGTCTGTGTTAGTCTGTGTTAGTCTGTGTTAGTCTGTGTTGGTGTGTGTTAGTTTGTTAGTCTGTGTTAGTCAGTGTTAGTCTGTGTTAGTCTGTGTTAGTGTGTGTTAGTATGTGTTAGTCTGTGTTAGTCAGTGTTAGTCTGTGTTAGTCAGTGTTAGTGTGTGTTAGTCAGTGTTAGTCAGTGTTAGTCAGTGTTAGTCAGTGTTAGTCAGTGTTAGTGTGTGTCAGTGTGTGTTAGTCAGTGTTAGTCATTGTTAGCCAGTGTTAGCCAGTGTTAGTGTGTGTTAGTCAGTGTTAGTCAGTGTTAGCCAGTGTTAGCCAGTGTTAGTCAGTGTTAGTCAGTGTTAGTCAGTGTTAGTTAGTGTTAGTCAGTGTTTGTCAGTGTAAGTCTGTGTTAGTCAGTGTTAGTGTGTGTTAGTCAGTGTTAGTCAGTGTTTGTCAGTGTTAGTGTGTGTTAGGGTAATGAGCATTTGCTGTAGCGATCAAAAGGTTATCTACAGCCACTTTTGGAATCTTAGCTTAGCAATTAAACACAGCATGCAATAAGATCATATCATTAAAATTTAGAATTTAGTAGAGTATAATCATGCTAGGAAGAACAGAACATTGTTTATGCATGGCTCAGTACACTGCACACTACAGTACACTGCTGCCTGATGGGGTATGAGATGAGCAAATGCTGCTGCTTGCTCCACTTTCTGAGAACAGTCTAAACCTTGTAGGATCATGTTAATTCAATGCTATGAGTTTTCTTTCTCATCCGTTCCCTGTTAAATACCTTCATCCCACAGAGCCCAACAGAGGAGCCATACAGAGGAGCTGCTTAGAAGGCTGAGCGAGAAGGCCCCAGGCAACCTGCCTGACTATACAGATGCTTCCCAGCGGGAGGCAAACAATCTCCTGGGTGGAGAGAAGGACGTGTGTTTGTGCATGCGTGTGTAAGCTTCCCCAGTCCCTACACCCTGAGCTGGCGCACTGAGCGTGCTAACAGAAGGATACGGGGGGGTGAGCGTCGCGGCAGCAGCCCTCCTCTCCTTTCTCAGCTACACCAGCCCAGATGTTCCAGAGTCCTCCGCTACAAAGCCTGAGCCCTGGCTCCAATTTTCTGCTAAACCTGCTGCCTGATGTGGAAGAAGATGAAGAAAAACCCCTCCTCCTCCTCCAACCCAAAGCCCCTCATGCACAAACGTCCCCTTCACTTCCCTAAATGCTTTTAGTGGTTCCTTTAATCTTTTAAGCTCTCTGGGGGCTAATGCAGCGGTGCTCTATCGAAAGTAACACAGCCCCTTACATAACCAAGCTGGGGAGAAAAAAGGAGGGAATGAGAGAAAGACGGAGGGGGTGTTGGTAAGAAAAAAGGGAATTCTTCAAACGCACGGCACTACTACAAACATATGCTACATTTCCGATTCCTTCTTCTCCTCCGCTCCAGGGTTTTACCTGGCTTGTGGCTGGTTCAGGGCGATTCAGAGAGAGATTCAGTGATGACTGAATCATTGTGAGAGTGCAGAGCGTAATGTGACTTGAGTGTGCATGTTAAGGAGGTCTCAGGTCTCTCCTTCTCTCTCCGACTAAGGTCTTTAATGTAGCTGCCCGCACCGGGAGGCAGTGGCCCGGTAAGGCACGGCAGGGCATGGCACAGACAGGATGGGGTTATGTTGTTTCCTCCGTTCCCCTTCCTTCCCCTCCCCAGGCTCTTACTTGTTCCGCTGAACAAAGGGCTCTCCTTGCTACACACATATATTAGTGCACTGCAGCCCCTCTGATGGTTAGATAACACAGGGGGAGACAGGGGACTGAGCCAGAGACAGGGGACTGAGCCAGAGACAGGGGACTGAGCCAGAGACAGGGGACTGAGCCAGAGACAGGGGACTGAGCCAGAGACAGGGGACTGAGCCAGAGACAGGGGACTGAGCCAGAGACAGGGGACTGAGCCAGAGACAGGGGACTGAGCCAGAGACAGGGGACGCTCAGGAAATCCACTTATACCCCTCTCTTCTCTCCTAATATAGAGGATTAGGGTACCAGTCTGCTCTAGCAAAGACGACTTGCTGTAAGCACCGGCATTCAGTTTTACAAGATTTCCTCTTTTGGGTAAAGCCAGACTAGGGCTGGTGAAGTGGGCATTACTAACATAGCGGAACTACATTAGAACCATTGCTAAACAGGAAGGAAAAACAAAACAGAATCTTTAGCAGATTTCGTCTGACTTGATGAGCAGAATCAACAGTATCCGGTTGGGATGAAAATCACAGACTATAATCTTCTGTTTCCCGATGTTTATTATCACCATAGAAGCAATGCCCTCCTGTCTACCATGAGCTCATGATGCCCCTAGCTGGACTGTGCCTGACCCTGAGTGTATGGCCCTGTGCTCCAGTACGTGCTGCTCTGCACTGTTCTGCTGTGCCACCCTGGCTGTGTGATGATGGTGACCTGTCCTGACTCCTCTCAGAGAGGCAGCAGAGCGCCATGGGATGAGGCTGCCTGCCCTCCTGCCTCCCTCATAGACAGCAGTTAGTAACAGCTCTGGTAATGGCACTGCCTCCCCCTTTCCTCTCACACTGAGCGAGCAGATTTCGTGACTGGAAGAAAGTGTTACACAACCGACAATCTCTGTAACTGTTCCAGTGTGTGTGTATGTGTGTGTGTGTGTCCCTTAAGGTGGGAGCGGAGGCCAAATGGACTGTAAGTGATGAGAGCTTGGCTCAGTCTCTGGGAAAATGTATCCCATTAATGTTTAGGTGAGTGGGCAAGACACTCTTGGTCTTAGCCCTCTGGAGCTGTGAAAACGCTCTGCACCCCTTCTCACACAACCAACCACAGCTAAGGAACAGCCCCTGAGATCTACATTAACTTACATCAAACCTAGTCTCGTTAGCGTATCATATCATCACGTTATATACCATTACATTTAGATGGTTGGCTCCTAAGACAGTACTGTCTTACTATCAGTATCCTATCCTCACACTACCCTTACAGGTACTCTTAGATGTGAAAGCTGTCCTAGAATGGGTCCAAGGGGAAAGTCACAGCTGGAGAGAGACTGAGGCACTGACAGCAGCCTCCTGGAGACCAGCGATCCCACTCCGAGCTCCATCAGACATACATTACCCAGTCCCAGCCTCCCAGCAGCCCCAGCCAGGAGAGGGGGAGGAGGAGGAGGAGCATCATCAGCGACATGCCCCTCATTTGGAACTCATTCCTTAACACAAGTCAGCAGGAGACATGGACAGGGGGAAAGATTGGAGAGATATATGGAGAGGGAGAGGAAAGGAAAGGACAAAAAAAGACTTTCAGACTCATGCAGGAGCCGGTGCCAAACCCTGATGTTCCAGCTCTCCTTCACCCCTAAATGGATTCGCACGCACACCTCTCCACTGGGAACCGGGATGGAATAGGGAACCGGCCGACCCATAGGCCCTTGCTGCTGCTCCATCCACCGCCGCATTGGCGAGCAGAGGGATCAGATGAAAGCAGGAAAGAGAGATAAACTTTCTGTAATTGCTCACAGGCGAGGGGAGGAGGTGGGGGAGGAACAATGGCGTGGAGAGACAGGAAGGGGAGGGTTAGCTGGAGCGGAGCGAGGTTGGAGAGGAGGCGAAAGGAGAGGAAAGGGCCTAGTGGAGTAGCGGGCCAGGAGACTGTATGTGCGTGTGCACTGAGGACCTGGACCAGGCAGTACGCAAATCATTACCAGCAGAGAGAGGGGGGAGAGGGAGAGAGAGAGACAAAGAGAGACAGCGAGAGAAAGATAGACAAAGAGAAAGAGAGAGAGACGGAAAACAGAGAGTCATAGTCTGCCAGTGCCATATTCCAGACCTGGGATAGTTGACATGATAACAATGCTTTAAGTGGGAGCACCTGCAGTAGGGAAATGAAGCTAGAGCAGCACCTGCAGTAGGGAAATGGAGCTAGAGCAGCACCCGCAGTAGGGAAATGGAGCTAGAGCAGCACCCACAGTAGGGAAATGGAGCTAGAGCAGCACCCGCAGTAAGGGAATGGAGCTAGAGCAGCACCTGCAGTAGGGAAATGGAGCTAGAGCAGCACCCCCAGTAGGGAAATGAAGCTAGAGCAGCACCCACAGTAGGGAAATGGAGCTAGAGCAGCACCCGCAGTAGGGAAATGAAGCTAGAGCAGCACCCACAGTAGGGAATGAAGCTAGAGCAGCACCCATAGTAGGGAAATGGAGCTAGAGCAGCACCTGCAGTAGGGAAATGGAGCTAGAGCAGCACCCGCAGTAGGGAAATGAAGCTAGAACAGCACCCGCAGTAGGGAAATGAAGCTAGAGCAGCACCCACAGTAGGGAAATGGAGCTAGAGCAGCACCCGCAGTAGGGAAATGGAGCTAGAGCAGCACCCACAGTAGGGAAATGGAGCTAGAGCAGCACCCGCAGTAGGGTAATGGAGCTAGAGCAGCACCCACAGTAGGGTAATGGAGCTAGAGCAGCACCCACAGTAGGGAAATGGAGCTAGAGCAGCACCCACAGTAGGGAAATGGAGCTAGAGCAGCACCCACAGTAGGGAAATGGAGCTAGAGCAGCACCCACAGTAGGGAAATGGAGCTAGAGCAGCACACACAGTAGGGAAATGGAGCTAGAGCAGCACCCACAGTAGGGAAATGGAGCTAGAGCAGCACCCGCAGTAGGGAAATGGAGCTAGAGCAGCACCCGCAGTAGGGAAATGGAGCTAGAGCAGCACCCACAGTAGGGAAATGGAGCTAGAGCAGCACCCGCAGTAGGGTAATGGAGCTAGAGCAGCACCCACAGTAGGGAAATGGAGCTAGAGCAGCACCCACAGTAGGGAAATGGAGCTAGAGCAGCACCCACAGTAGGGAAATGGAGCTAGAGCAGCACCCACAGTAGGGAAATGGAGCTAGAGCAGCACCCACAGTAGGGTGATGGAGCTAGAGCAGCACCCACAGTAGGGAAATGGAGCTAGAGCAGCACCCACAGTAGGGAAATGGAGCTAGAGCAGCACCCGCAGTAGGGTAATGGAGCTAGAGCAGCACCCACAGTAGGGAAATGGAGCTAGAGCAGCACCCACAGTAGGGAAATGGAGCTAGAGCAGCACCCACAGTAGGGAAATGGAGCTAGAGCAGCACCCACAGTAGGGAAATGGAGCTAGAGCAGCACCCACAGTAGGGTGATGGAGCTAGAGCAGCACCCACAGTAGGGAAATGGAGCTAGAGCAGCACCCACAGTAGGGAAATGGTGCTAGAGCAGCACCTGCAGTAGGGAAATGGAGCTAGAGCAGCACAACTGTGGCTTTTCCCTAAAACATTGCTATAAGCTAAGGCGGTGTTTCCCAACCCTGGTTCTCGAGTACCCCCAACAGTACACATTTTTATTGTAACGCTGGACAAGCACACCTGATTCAACTGTCAACTAATCATCAAGCCCTCAATGAGCTGAATGAAGTGTGTTTGTCCAGGGCTACAACAAAAATGTTGGGGGTACTGGAGGACATGGGTTCGGAAAAACACGGGGCTAAGGTAACAAAGAAGATATAACTTCCACACACAAAAGCACAGTAGGCATTTTGCTATATGAACTGAGTTCTAAAGTTATCTCGGAGGAAGATAACTCAAGCCACATGTCTGCTGGAGTCTGGCCTGTTAGCCCAGCTGTGACTGGCTGAGATATGGAGAGAATTGAGGTCATCTAGACATTAAGCTGGGTTAGTACAAACAGTTGTACTGCTCAACTGGTAGGATGCTGTATTCCTTTAAAACAATGAGTAATCATCTGTTTCATCTAATCAAAGTATGACATGGCTCTATAGCCCTTCATACACAACAAAATAAAAAATAAAAAAATCTGATGTTAACCTATGTCCACCTCTGTAAATCCCAATGTGATTGCTGTGACTGTGACTGTGACTGTGTGTGTATGTGTGTGTGTGTGTGTGTATGTGTGTGTGTGTGTGTGTGTGTGTGTGTGTGTGTCTTGGAGCGAACACATAAATATCTCCAGGGATTAAACACAGTCTGTTGAGCAAATATATCTAAGCCTAGTACAAAATTCATACAAATAATCATAATTGTATCCTTGAGAGGATTTTCAAGTCCATATAAGTGGCAATGACACACCAAAGCCCACACAGACAGAAAGCTCTAAAGCCCAGTCAGTGACCCACCGCACATCTAGACCTCTCATTTCACACACAATCAAACAGGATAAATTACTTCTTCTTTTTTCAGAATTACAAGGGATACTAGTTGACACATTTACTTTTATAACAAAAATAATATAACTATTAATATCAGGCTGGGTGAAATATTGGTATGAGAGTCAAATAGCATATTATTTAATTATACCTTAATGAGGACCCCCTAGACCTCTTTGCGGACCCCCAGAGGTCCCTGAACCCGAGGTTGGGGGCCCTGTCCTGACCCACTCTCCAGACATGGATAAATAAATCAGTTTAACACAGAACATAATGACCTCAATGTAATAACACTCATAATTCCAGGGCAGAAAAAGGACACATATCCATTCTGTTGGCCATTACCACAACCCACACGGGGCCTCTTAGTGTGGGCAAAAGCACAGCAGCACCATTAAAACTCACAAACATCATGTCTAAAATATAGACTGCAGCACATTACAAGGCTCCTTAGCAACAGCCATTACGTTACAGCAGATTGGTGGAGGCCGAGTCGTCTCCTAGCGAGGGTTGCCAAGCGCTATTGACCAAACTCGTGAACTACATGTAACTACCAAGATAAAGGAAACACCAACATAAAGTGTCTTAATTGGGCGTAGGGCCACCACGGGCCGCCAGAACAGCTACAATGCGCCTTGGAATGGATTCTACAAGTGTCTGGAACTCTATTGGTTGGGATGCAACACCATTCTTCCACAAGAAATTCCATAATTTGGTGTTTTGTTGATGGTGGTGAAAAACGCTGTCTCAGGCGCCGCTCCAGAAACTCCCATAAGTGTTAATTTGGGTTAAGATCTGGTGACTGAAACAGACACACACCCTTTGAACCCTCTATGCTCCTCTTTCAAAGTTACTGAGATCTCTTCTTCTAGCCATGGTAGCCAAAATAATGGGCAACTGGGCATTTTTATACATGACCCTAAGCATGATGGGATGTTCATTGCTTAATTAACTCAGGAACCACACCTGTGTTGAAGTACCTGTTTTCAATATACTTTGTAGCCGTCATTTACTCAAGTGTTTCCTTTATTTTGGCAGTTACCTGTACATGTCTAGCATTGACAGGGTGAATGTATCAGGAGGAGAGGGAGGGATGGAGGGAGGAGGGGGAGCCCCCACAGTCTGTGTGGAGGAGAGGAGAACCTGAGGGGGAGAATGAAAAGAGAGAAAGTGCTGTACATACCCTCTGACTGTCTGCTTCGAATAGCTCCCAGATCACTCACACACTCACGTGCACACACACACACACACACACACACACACACACACACACACACTCCGCGCTGCTCAACATTTCTTCCAACAGTCTTTCAGTATCTGCATTGTATGGCTAGAGGGGAAGCCTGGTCTCTAAGGAGAAGTAGAAAAGCATCAAAGCTGCCTTCTCAACCTGCCCTAAACGGGTCAACACAGGGAGAGAAGAGAGAGACTGAGACGCTATCATCAAGGCTTCACTGGGCTAAATGCACCAGTTTGAAGCCAAATGAGTTAAAAGGCAAGTTAAAAGGCAACAATTCATTAATTTCAAAGCAGCATATTATTAATGTCTTATTGAAGAAGTCCATGTTTCCAATTAGGCCCAAACATAGTGATAGGTGTCTGTCCATATCCTGTCAGTGGGTGTGGATGTGTCTGTGAAAGATTCGACTATTAGATGGAGACACTGTCAAACTGACGCACACACATATACATTATTTCAGCACTCTAACAAGGCTGTGTTGCTGGTGTGTATGTGTGTACGAGAGAGAGAGAGACAGAGAGAGAGAGAGAGAGAGAGAGAGAGAGAGAGAGAGAGAGAGAGAGAGAGAAGACACATTGGAAAGAATTAACAAAAAAACAGAGCAAACTAGAATGCTATTTGGCCCGAAACAGAGAGTACACAGTGGCAGAATACCTGACCACTGTGACTGACCCAAACTTAAGGAAAGCTTTGACTATGTACAGACTCAGTGAGCATAGCCTTGCTATTGAGAGAGGACGCCATAGGCAGAGCAGGCTCTCAAGAGAAGACAGGCTATGTGCCTACTGCCCACAAAATGAGGTGGAAACTGAGCTACACTTCCTAACCTCCTGCCAAATGTATGACCATACTAGAGACACATGTTTCCCTCAGATTACAGCGATCCACAAAGAATTTGAAAACAAACCCAATTTCGATAAACTCCCTTATCTACTGGATGAAAAACCACGGTGTGCCATCACAGCAGCAATATTTGTGACCTGTTGCCACAAGAAAAGGGCAACCAGTGAAGAACAAACACCATTGTAAATACAACCCATATTTATGTTGATTTATTTTCCCATTTGTACTTTAACTATTTGCACATTGTATATATACATAATATGACATTTGAAATGTCTTTATTCTTTTGGAACTTCTGAGTGTAATATTTACTGTTAATATTTATTGTTTATTTCACTTTTGTTTACTATCTACTTCACTTGCTTTGGCAATGTTAACATACGTTTCCCATGCCAATAAAGCCCTTAAATTGAATTGAATTGAATTGAGAGAGAGAGAGAGAGAGAGAGAGAGAGTAGAGAGAGCTCTGTTCATTGTGTTATAATTAAGCAATAATGCACGAGGAGGTGTGGTATATGGCCAATATACCACGGCTAAGGGCTGTTCTCTGCACGACGCATCCCTTAGCCGTGGTATATTGGCCATATACCACAAACCCCCGAGGTGCCTTATTGCTATTATAAATTGTTTACCAACGTAATTAGATCAGTAAAAGTAAATAGTTTGTCATACCCGTGGTATGTGTCAGCCAATCAGCATTCAGGGCTCGAACCACCCAGTTTATAATAGCTAATAAGCTGTACTCATTTTAGCCTTTGCATCATTAGCAACAGGGAGCTGCACAGCGCCTGGGAAGAGCACAGCAAATTGGCCCTGAGATGCAGCATTACAGAGAGACAAAGAGAGAGAGAGAGAGAGAGAGAGAGAGAGAGAGAGAGAGAGAGAGAGAGAGAGAGAGAGAGAGAGAGAGAGAGAGAGAGAGAGAGAGAGAGAGAGAGAGAGAGAGAGAGAGAGAGAGAGAGAGAGAAACAGAGACAGAGACAGAGAGAAGGAGGGAGGGAAATTAGTGTTCCACCACTAGAAGGAACCCTCGTGGAAAATCCATCTCCAGCTTGCATTCTCTTCAGCTAGCAGCAGAGGGTGCCAAAACATCACTTAACTCCCACATAGACAACACTCACATACCTTACATTCCATAGAGTTTACAGTCCAATTTACTATCTAAAAATACCAGACATCGTTCTTTGCTGCTGCTGTACTTTTTCCATTCTGGAAATGAGTCAAACTATTATTACATCTTTCCTGGCTGCCTGTCTGTATTGGTTGTGTCTGGGTCTGTGAGAATGCTTGTCTAGACATCTCTTCTCTTGGGCATTGTATTGTGCAGCTATAGATGCAAACATATTCCTTATATAGGTTTCATGAACGCTATGGGCCTTTGAATTTATGCTGTACTGTGAGTGCATATTTTAGTGCCCACACATCCCCCCTGAAGCTCTACTGTTAGTCTACTGCAAGGTCAGCTGACCAATAACACATTTCTGTAGGCATGCTCTGCTCCAGAGCACTTCATGCCTCGCTGAGAGAGAGAGAGAGAGAGAGAGAGAGATGCTCCTCTCCTCCAAGCCCCCCACTCCCACAAAGAGGGCCTCAACATGAAAGTCACACATACGCCCAGGCCGTGAGCAGGCAAACAGACCCAACACCCACTCTTACACTAGCCCAAGCCAATGGCCTTCACTATTTCATCCTGGAATATCCAAGGCCTGAGGTCATCTGCCTTTGGCCTAAAGAGCAGGAATCTGGACTTCACCAAAGAAATCGGAAATACAGACATTGTCATCCTACAAGAAACATGGTATAGAGGAGACGGACCCACTGGTTGCCCTCTAGGTTACAGAGAGCTGGTAGTCCCATCCACCAAACTACCAGGTGTGAAACAGGGAAGGGACTCAGGGGGTATGCTAATTTGGTATAGAGCAGACCTAACGCACTCTATTAAATTAATCAAAACAGGAACATTTTACATTTGGTTAGAAATTCAAAAGGAAATTATCTCAACAGAGAAAAATGTATTCCTGTGTGCTACCTATATACCCCCACTAGAATCCCCATACTTTAATGAAGACAGCTTCTCCATCCTGGAGGGGGAAATCAATCATTTCCAGACCCAGGGACATGTACTAGTCTGTGGCGACCGAAATTCCAGAACTGGACAAGAACCTGACACCCTCAGCACACAGGGGGACAAACACCTACCTGGAGGTGACAACATTCCCTCCCCCATATGCCCCCCTAGGCACAACTACGACAACAAAACCAACAAAAACGGGTCACGACTCCTGCAGCTCTGTCGCACACTGGGTATGTACATAGTCAATGGTAGGCTTCGAGGGGACTCCTATGGTAGGTACACCTATAGCTCATCTCTTTGCAGTAGTACTGTAGCCTACTTTATTACTGACCTCAACCCAGAGTCTCTCAGAGCGTTCACAGTCAGCCCACTGACACCCCTATCAGACCACAGCAAAATCACAGTCTACTTGAACAGAGCAATCCTCAATCATGAGGCATCAAAGCCAAAGGAACTGAATAATATTAAGAAATGCTATAGATGGAAGGAAAGTAGTGTTGAAACCTACCAAAAAACTATTAGGCAACAACAAATTAAATCCATTCTAGACAACTTCCTGGACAAAACGTTCCACTGTAATAGTGAAGGTGTAAACTTGGCAGTAGAAAACCTAAACAGTATATTTGACCTCTCAGCTTCCCTATCAAATCTAAAAATCAGAAAACCGAAGAAAAGTAACAACAGTGATTAATGGTTTGATGAAGAATGCAAAAACCTAAGAAAGAAATTGAGAAACGTATCCAACCAAAAACATAGAGACCCAGAAAACCTGAGCCTACGCCTTCACTATGGTGAATCACTAAAACAATACAGAAATACACTATGGAAAAAGAAGGAACAGCATGTCAGAAATCAGCTCAATGTAATTGAAGAATCCATAGACTCTAACCACTTCTGGGAAAATTGGAAAACACTAAACAAACAACAACACGAAGAGCTATCTATCCAAAATGGAGATGTATGGGTAAACCACTTCTCCAATCTTTTTGGCCCTATAACAGAGAACAAACAGCAAAAAAATATACATGATCAAATGCAAATCTTAGAATCAACTATTAAAGACTACCAGAACCCACTGGATTCTCCAATTACATTGAATGAACTACAGAACAACATACACACCCTCCAACCCAAAAAGGCCTGTGGTGTTGATGGTATCCTCAATGAAATGATAAAATATACAGACCACAAATTTCAATTAGCTATACTTAAACTCTTTAACATCATCCTTAGCTCTGGCATCTTCCCCAATATTTGGAACCAAGGACTGCACACCCCAATCCACAAAAGTGGAGACAAATTTGACCCCAATAACTACCGTGGGATATGCGTCAACAGCAACCTTGGGAAAATCCTCTGCATTATCATTAACAGCAGACTAGTTCATTTCCTCAGTGAAAACAATGTACTGAGCAAATGTCAAATTGGCTTTTTACCAAATTACCGTACGACAGACCACGTATTCACCCTGCATACCCTAATTGACAAACAAACACACCAAAACAAAGGCAAAGTCTTCTCAAGCTTTGTTGATTTCAAAAAAGCTTTAGACTCAATTTGGCATGAGGGTCTGCTATACAAATTGATGGAAAGTGGGGTTGGGGGAAAAACATACAACATTATAAAATCCATGTACACAAACAACAAATGTGCGGTTAAAATTGGCAAAAAACACACACATTTCTTTCCACAGGGCCGTGGGGTGAGACAGGGATGCAGTTTAAGCCCCACCCTCTTCAACATATATATCAACGAATTGGCGAGGGCACTAGAAGAGTCTGCAGCACCCGGCCTCACCCTACTAGAATCTGAAGTCAAATGTCTACTGTTTGCTGATGATCTGGTGCTTCTGTCACCAACCAAGGAGGGCCTACAGCAGCACCTAGATATTCTGCACAGATTCTGTCAGACCTGGGCCCTGACAGTAAATCTCAGTAAGACAAAAATAATGGTGTTCCAAAAAAGGTCCAGTTGCCAGGACCACAAATACAAATTCCATCTAGACACCGTTGCCCTAGAGCACACAAAAAACTATACATACCTCGGCCTAAACATCAGCGTCACAGGTAACTTCCACAAAGCTGTGAACGATCTGAGAGACAAGGCAAGAAGGGCCTTCTATGCCATCAAAAGGAACATAAAATTTGACATACCAATTAGGATCTGGCTAAAAATACTTGAATCAGTTATAGAACCCATTGCCCTTTATGGTTGTGAGGTCTGGGGTCCGCTCACCAACCAAGAATTCACAAAATGGGACAAACACCAAATTGAGACTCTGCATGCAGAATTCTGCAAAAACATCCTCCGTGTACAACGTAAAACACCAAATAATGCATGCAGAGCAGAAAGGCCAATACCCGCTAATTATCAAAATCCAGAAAAGAGCCGTTAAATTCTATAACCGATTCCCAAACCTTCCATAACAAAGCCATCACCTACAGAGATATGAACTTGGAGAAGAGTCCCCTAAGTAAGCTGGTCCTGGGGCTCTGTTCACAAACACAAACAGACCCCACAGAGCCCCAGGACAACAACAACAACAACACAATTAGACCCAACAAAATCATGAGAAAACAAAAAGAGAATTACTTGACACATTGGAAAGAACAAACAAAAAAACAGAGCAAACTAGAATGATATTTGGCCCAAAACAGAGAGTACACAGTGGCAGAATACCTGACCACTGTGACTGACCCAAACTTAAGGAAAGCTTTGACTATGTACAGACTCAGTGAGCATAGCCTTACTATTGAGAAAGACCGCCGTAGGCAGACCTGGCTCTCAAGAGAAGACAGGCTATGTGCACACTGCCCACAAAATGAGGTGGAAACTGAGCTGCACTTCCTTTGATAAACTCCCTTATCTACTGGGTGAAAAACCACAGTGTGCCATCACAGCTGCAAGATTTGTGACCTGTTGCCACAAGAAAAGGGCAACCAGTGAAGAACAAACACCATTGTAAATACAACCCATATTTATGTTGATTTATTTTCCCATTTGTACTTTAACTATTTGCACATTGTTACAACACTGTATATATACATAATATGACATTTGAAATATCTTTATTCTTTTGGAACTTCTGAGTGTAATGTTTACTGTTAATATTTATTGTTTATTTCACTTTTGTTTACTATCTACTTCACTTGCTTTGGCAATGTTAACATACATTTCCCATGCCAATAAAGCCCTTAAATTGAATTGAAATTGAATTTAGAGAGAGAGAGAGAGAGAGAGAGAGAGAGAGAGAGAGATGCTCCTCTCCTCCATTTCTCCTCCGTTTCAACAACAAAACAAAAAGAATAACACAGGCTGATTCCCCTAATGCAGACTTGATCTTTAATGATTAACAACAGTAAAAGACACCATCTCTTGTATCTACAGTACAGCATGTAATTCCTACATAATAAAACAATACATTCTCTGTCCTCAGTATTTTCCTTCTGCACAAAGATCTGTACTGTACTGCTGCTAGTGTCTATCTGTCTGTCTGTCTCTCTGTCTGGTCCATTCCCACTCAGCTTAATGTGGTCACATCTCCAGTGACAGAGTACCTGGCTGATGTTGTGACTGGCAGCCCCCAGGCTGATTTTGTCCCGTTATCACGACCTGACATATAGATCTCTAGTTGGTTTGGTCAGGGTGTGAATATATATGGGTATTATCTAGAATGTGAATATCTATGTGAAATTCTAGAATGTGTGGGGTGTGGTTCCCAATCAGAGGCAGCTGTCGATCGTTGTCTCTGATTGGGGATCATCCTTAGGTAGCCATTTTGCCTACCTATGTTGTGGGATCTTGTTTCAGTTTGGCTTGTTGGATGTTTAGCCTTTTGAACTTCACGCTCTGTTGGATTTTGTTATTTTGTTGGTGTTTATATAATAAACGACTATGTACGCATACCACGCTGCACCTTGGTCCAATCCTTTACTCAACGAACGTGACACCCGTGTTGATTTTATTTAGCCCCCAAAGTTTTCTGAGCAAAAAATAAATAAATACATATCCATTGTTGGACATAAAGACTGTAAAAAACACCAGGAAATCAGCTCCAAGGGATTTTAATTTAGAAAATCTGTTCCCAAGTATTCCCACACATAAATAGAGGCATACAGTGGGGAAAAAAGTATTTAGTCAGCCACCAATTGTGCAAGTTCTCCCACTTAAAAAGATGAGACAGGCCTGTAATTTTCATCATAGGTACACGTCAACTATGACAGACAAAATGAGAAGAAAAAAATCCAGAAAATCACATTGTAGGATTTTTAATGAATTTATTTGCAAATTATGGTGGAAAATAAGTATTTGGTCAATAACAAAAGTTTCTCAATACTTTGTTATATACCCTTTGTTGGCAATGACACAGGTCAAACGTTTTCTGTAAGTCTTCACAAGGTTTTCACACACTGTTGCTGGTATTTTGGCCCATTCCTCCATGCAGATCTCCTCTAGAGCAGTGATGTTTTGGGGCTACATGGACTTTCAACTCCCTCCAAAGATTTTCTATGGGGTTGAGATCTGGAGACTGGCTAGGCCACTCCAGGACCTTGAAATGCTTCTTACGAAGCCACTCCTTCGTTGCCCGGGCGGTGTGTTTGGGATCATTGTCATGCTGAAAGACCCAGCCACGTTTCATCTTCAATGCCCTTGCTGATGGAAGGAGGTTTTCACTCAAAATCTCACGATACATGGCCCCATTCATTCTTTCCTTTACACGGATCAGTCGTCCTGGTCCCTTTGCAGAAAAACAGCCCCAAAGCATGATGTTTCCACCCCCCATGCTTCACAGTAGGTATGGTGTTCTTTGGATGCAACTCAGCATTCTTTGTCCTCCAAACACGACTGACTTGAGTTTTTACCAAAAAGTTATATTTTGGTTTCATCTGACCATATGACATTCTCCCAATCCTCTTCTGGATCATCCAAATGCACTCTAGCAAACTTCAGACGGGCCTGGACATGTACTGGCTTAAGCAGGGGGACACGTCTGGCACTGCAGGATTTGAGTAGTGTGTTACTGATGGTAGGCTTTGTTACTTTGGTCCCAGCTCTCTGCAGGTCATTCACTAGGTCCCCCCGTGTGGTTCTGGGATTTTTGCTCACCGTTCTTGTGATCATTTTGACCCCACGGGGTGAGATCTTGCGTGGAGCCCCAGATCGAGGGAGATTATCAGTGGTCTTGTATGTCTTCCATTTCCTAATAATTGCTCCCACAGTTGATTTCTTCAAACCAAGCTGCTTACCTATTGCAGATTCAGTCTTCCCAGCCTGGTGCAGGTCTACAATTTTGTTTCTGGTGTCCTTTGACAGCTCTTTGGTCTTGGCCATAGTGGAGTTTGGAGTGTGACTGTTTGAGGTTGTGGACAGGTGTCTTTTATACTGATAACAAGTTCAAACAGGTGCCATTAATACAGGTAACGAGTGGAGGACAGAGGAGCCTCTTAAAGAAGAAGTTACAGGTCTGTGAGAGCCAGAAATCTTGCTTGTTTCATAAAAAATCCTACAATGTGATTTTCTGGAATTTTTTTTCTCAATTTGTCTGTTATAGTTGACGTGTACCTATGGTGAAAATTACAGGCCTCTCTCATCTTTTTAAGTGGGAGAACTTGCACAATTGGTGGCTGACTAAATACTTTTTTCCCCCACTGTATATGATCATATCCAAATGTAATCAAGGTTTGAAATTATTCTGTTTTGGTCAAAACTATATCTGTTTGGGATTCTTGTGGTCAATTTGCAGTGTACTAATGATTTATAACTATGTTCCGGCCCCCGACCATTCGCTCAAGAAAACGATCGGCCCGAGGCTGAATCTAGTTGGGGACCCCTGCTGTACTGGTACAGTCAGGACAGAACAAGACAGTAGGCTGATATCCCAGATAATACCAGGTCATACTGCTTTTACTATGACTTTGACGGGCTTCCCAAAGTTTCACATCTTTCTCTGTGCACAACGCAAATACTGTACATGCAAAGAAGGAACATTTAAAACAATACAGCAGCCTATTTTGCCTAAAACATTTAGAAGTCTGGAAGGGTCTTGTTTCCACAGGTGTTTGTCTTCTTTCAGGCTCTGTTTGTCTCTAAACGTAATGTGTGTGTGTGTGTGTTTGTGTGTGTGTGTGTGTGTCTGTGTGTGTGTGTGTGTGTGTGTGTGTGTGTGTGTGTGTGTGTGTGTGTGTGTGTGTGTGTGTGTGTGTGTGTGTGTGTGTGTGTGTGTGTGTGTGTCTGTGTGTGTGTGTGGTGTGTGTGTGTGGTGTGTGTGTACGTGTGTGCGTACGGCGTGTAGCGCGGCGGCCGGGGAGTGGGATTTAAACACCACGCTGCAGACGACATGACACACTGGAGTAGAGTAGAAAGAGCTTAACAGCACTTGGAAAATCCTGCTTGAACAGATGAGGCATAATCTAGTCACAATGGACAGGGACAAACAGAAACAGACACAGAAACAGCACCACACAAATCAACAGACACATTAACATCATGATTCTACAACACAGACACACTTTGTGGACCCCTAATCTAAGGCAAAGAATGGGAATTATAATCATTCATAGTAACATTGAATAAACAATTGACACATAGGCTGCTACACTACAGTACCCTACCCCCCCACTTAATAAAAATCCTAACAGTCTAAACGTATTTGTCTTGACATGAAACGTTGCTGTGGTATTATTATTCTGATATTCTAACTAAAGATTACATTACAGTCAATTAGCCAGGAGACGACATGTAGCAGTGATACAGTAGTCAACACATGAGAGTCCTTATCTGTCTTAACACAAGTCACATACCCCTCTCACAATTATTACACTCAATTTAATGACACTGACTGAGCTTACAGTGCCGTGAAAAAGTACTTGCCCCCTTTCTGATTTTCTCTATTTTTGCATATTTTTTATACTGAATGTTATCAGATCTACAACCAAAACCTAATATTAGATAAAGAGAACCTGAGGTTACAAATAACAAAAAAACTTATTTTATACTTATTTTATTTATTTCATTAACAAAGTTATGCAACACCCAATTCCCCTGTGTGAAAAAGTAATTGCCCCCTTACACTCAATAACTGGTTGTTCCACCTTTAGCTGCAAGGACTGCAACCAAATGCTTCCTGTAGTTGTTGATCAGTCTCTCACGTCGCTGTGGAGGAATTTTGGCCCACTCTTGCATGCAGAACTGCTTTAATTCAGCGACATGTGGGTTTTCAAGCATGAACTGCTTGTTTCAAGTCCTGCCACAACATCTCAATTGGGATTAGGTCTGGACTAGGCCATTCCAAAACTTTTTAGCCATTTTCATGTAGACTTGATAGTGTGTTTTGGATCATTGTCTTGCTGCATTACCCAGCTGCGCTTCAGCTTCAGCTCACAGACGGATGGCCTGACATTCTCCTGTAGAATTCTCTGATACAGAGTGGAATTCATGGTTCCTTCTATTAAGGCAAGTCGTCCAGGTCCTGAGGCAGCAAAGCATCCCCAAACCCTCACACTACCACCACCATGCTTGACCGTTGGTATGAGGTTCCTACTGTGGAATGCAGTGTTTGGTTACTCAAATTTGCCAAAAAGCACCTGGAAGCACCTAGATGATCATCAAGACTCTTGGATGAATGTTTTATGGACAGACGATTCAAAAGTATGACTTTTTGGATGATGAAAAGCTAGCTGTAATAAGAGCTCTCTAGGAATGGCTCAAACACATGCATGCACGAACGAACACACACAGAGTAGTGCCTCTCTCTGAATACGAGACCACTCTGTTCGCTTCTTGGCAGGCAGGGCTGTGTTGTTGGCTGGATGTGGTCTGGGCTTGTGCTGTGTACTGGGCTCTCCTGTGTGCTGTTGCTGTGATGGGCTTGTGCAGGGAGCCGTATGTCTGGCAGGCTAATCTGGCTCAGCACAGAACAGAGCTGGGGGCTGGGGAAGAGAGACTGGGCTCGGTAAATACAAGTTAGTGAACTGTTGTCGTCCCAAGGATGATAAGATCCTCATCAGGCCCTTCTAACACATAGCCACAGGGAAGTGTGATTCATTGTCGGTCTGAAGATCTATTCTACACTATCTGCAACAAGCCAGTTTCTCCAAAAGAGAAGATGATTATGATGATTGTGATAGAACTGCTCAAGATGGGGAGGTACTGTAAGGCACTAAGGGGAGTCCATTCCAGAGGAGAAATACTCAAGCAGTGTGTTCAAGCAGTTTGTTCAAGGCTATGAGGAACTGAAGGAGTTTCAAATGGAAAGTAAAAGCACAGAAGTAATTTGGTGTTAGCTTATTTCTTATCCATAAAGACTTCATTACATTTCCTAGCGATGTCATTTGGATGTGAGCCAAATAAGATTAAATGTTTTTCTCACCCCACCAAAGTTCTCCTTCTGTAAGTTTTAAGAAAATAATTAATCTAGAAACATTAGCTTCTTTGCAACGATTAAACTGGCTCTACTATGATAACATAAACTTCCTCGTTTCATGTGTAGTCTATATTCTTGGAGGCCTATTGGCTCAGGCAGGTGGTAGCAGATGTTCCACTTCCCCCATGCACTGAACTTCATTACCATTCTATAATATTTCTGGCTGTATGATGCACTTGGTTATGGTTGAGAGGCCCTGGGTGGGTGGGAGTATCGCCTCATGGTGTTAACCATCCAACTTCTCATTATGTTTTATTAATCTAAATAGATTGTGTATGAGATGTCCTTAATCTGAATCTTCTCTATGCATCACTCAGACGGACTAGTATATTATAGTATAGTATATGCATACTTTATTATCATAACCAGATTGAACCAGATACTCTCCCAACCAAAAAAAGCCTTCCAGTCCTTACATGGTGTGGTGAGAGAGTGAGGGTTGACTACTTTCCATTTATTTCATGACACATTCATGGAACAGAACAGAGCCGAAGCTAAACCTGTCCCCTCTCCACAGCTGGGCAGATCAGGAACAGACCTGCAGCACCAGAGAGCCAGAGAGCCAGCTACTTGAGAACATGGGCCCGGCCACTTCATCTACAGTGCATTCGGAAAGTATTAAGACCACTTGACTTTTTCCACATTTTGTTACATTACAAATGTATTATACAATTTATTTAATTGTTTTTTTCCCTTATCAATCTACACACAATACCCAATAATGACAAAGCAAAAACAGGTTTAAAAAATAAATAAATAAATGAAACCCCGGAAATATCACATCTACAGTTGAAGTCGGAAGTTTACATACACCTTAGCCAAATACATTTAAACTCAGTTTTTCACACAATTCCTGACATTTAATCCTAGTAAAAATTCCCTGTCTTAGGTCAGTTAGGATCACCACTTTATTTTAAGAATGTGAAATGTCAGAATAATAGTAGAGATAATTATTTATTTCAGCTTTTATTTATTTCATCACATTCCCAGTGGGTCAGAAATTTACATACACTCAATTAGTATTTGGTAGCATTGCCTTTAAATTGTTTAACTTGGGTCAAACGTTTCGGGTAGCCTTCCACAAGCTTCCCACAATAAGTTGGGTGAATTTTGGCCCATTCCTCCTGACAGAGCTGGTGTAACTGAGTCAGGATTGTAGGCCTCCTTGCTCACACACGCTTTTTCAGTTCTGCCCACACATTTTTGTATAGGATTGAGGTCAGGGCTTTGTGATGGCCACTCCAATACCTTGACTTTGTTGTCCTTAAGCCATTTTGCCACAACTTTGGAAGTATGCTTGGAGTCATTGTCCATTTGGAAGACCCATTTGTGACCAAGCTTTAACTTCATGACTGATGTCTTGAGATGTTGCTTCAATATATCCACATAATTTTCCTTCCTCATTATGCCATCTATTTTGTGAAGTGCACCAGTCCCTCCTGCAGCAAAGCACCCCCACAGCATGATGCTGCCACCCCCGTGCTTCACAGTTGGGATGGTCTTCACGACTCCCGAGTGGCACAGTGGTCTATGGCACTGCATCGCAGTTCTAGCTGTGCCACTAGAGATCCTGGTTTGAGTCCAGGCTCTGTCGCAGCCGGTCGCAACCGGGAGACCCATGGGTGTCCAAGGTAGGGGAGGGTTTGGCCGGCAGGGATGTGGGTTCGTTTCCCACGGGGGGCCAGTATGAAAAAAATAAAAAAATAAAAAAATAAAAGACATGTATGCATTCACTAACTGTAAGTTGCTCTGGATAAGAGTGTCTGCTAAATGACTAAAATGTAAATGTAAATGTGTTCTTCGGCTTGCAAGCAACCCCCTTTTTCCTTCAAACATAACAATGGTCATTATGGACAAACAGTTCTATTTTTGTTTTATCAGACCAGAGGACATTTCTCCAAAAAGTACGATCTTTGTCCCCATGTGCAGTTGCAAACCGTAGTCTGGCTTTTTTATGGCAGTTTTGGAGCAGTGGCTTCTTCCTTGCTGAGCGGCCTTTCAGGTTATGTCGATATAGGACTTGTTTTACTGTGGATATAGATACTTTTGTACCTGTTTCCTCCAGCATCTTCACAAGGTCCTTTGCTGTTGTTCTGGGATTGATTTGCACTTTACGCACCAATGTATGTTCATCTCTAGGAGACAGAACGCATCTCCTTCCTGAGCGGTATGACGGCTGCATGGTCCCATGGTGTTTATACTTGCGAACTATTGTCTGTACAGATGAACGTGGTACCTTCAGGCATTTGGAAATTGCTCCCAAGGATGAACCAGACTTGTGGAGGTCTACAATTATTTTTCTGAGGTCTTGGCTGATTTCTTTTGATTTTCCCATGATGTCGAGCAAAGAGGCACTGAGTTTGAAGGTAGGCCTTGAAATACATCCACAGGTACACCTCCAATTGTCTCAAATGATGTAAATTAGGCTATCAGAAGCTTCTAAAGCCATGACATCATTTTCTGGAATTTTCCAAGCTGTTTAAAGGCACAGTAAACTTCTGACCCACTGGAATTGTAACACAGTGAATTATAAGTGAAATAATCTGTCTGTAAACAATTGTTGGAAAAATTACTTGTGTCATGCACAAAGTAGATGTCCTAACTGACTCGCCAAAACTATAGTTTGTTAACAAGAAATTTGTGGAGTGGTTGAAAAACTAGTTTTAATGACTCCAACCTAAGTTTATGTAAACTTCCGACTTCAACTGTAGCTATTAAAACCCTTTACTCAGTACTTTGTTGATGCACCTTTGGCAGCGATTACAGCCTCGAGTCTTCGTGGGTATGACGCTACAAGCTTGGCACACCTGTATTTGGGGAGTTTCTTCCATTCTTCTCTGCAGATCCTCTCAAGCTCTGTCAGGTTGGAAGGGGAGCGTCGCCGCACAGCTATTTTCAGGTCTCAAGAGATCTTCGATGTGGTTCAAGTCCGGCCTCTCGCTTGGCCACTCAAGGACATTCAGAGACTTGTCCTGAAGCGTCTCCAGCGTTGTATTGGCTGTGTGCTTAGGGTCGTTGTCCTGATGGAATGTGAACCTTCACCCCAGTCTGAGGTCCTGAGCGCTGTGGAGCAGGTTTTCATCAAGTATCTCTCTGTACTTTGCTCCGTTCATCTTTCCCTCGATCCTGACTAGTCTCCCAGTCCCTGCCGCTGAAAAACATTCCCACAGCATGATACTGCCACCCCCATGCTTTCAGGCCAAAGAGTTCAATCTTGGTATCACCAGACCAGAGAATTTTGTTTCTCATGGTCTGAGAGTCTTTAGGTACCTTTTGGCAAACTCCAAGTGGGCTGTCATGTGCCTTTTACTGAGGAGTGGCTTCCGTCTGGCCACTCTACCATAAAGGCCTGATTGATGTAGTGCTGCAGAGATGGTTATCCTTCTGGAAGGTTCTCCCATCTCCACAGAGGAACTCTGGAGCTCTGTCAGAGTGACCATCGGGTTCTTGGTCACCTCCCTGACCAAGGCCCTCCTCCCCCGATTGCTCAGTTTGGCCGGCCGGCCAGCTCTAGGAAGTCTTGGTGTTCCAAACTTCTTCCATTTAAGAATGACGGATGCCACTGTGTTCTTGGGGACCTTCAATGCCGCAGAAGTGTTTTTGGTACCCTTCCCCAGATCTGTGCCTCGACACAATCCTGTCTCGGAGCTCTGCGGACAATTCCTTCGACCTCATTACTTGGTTTTTGCTCTGACATGCACTGTCAACTGTGGGATCTTACAGTGGGGGAAAAAAAGTATTTAGTCAGCCACCAATTGTGCAAGTTCTCCCACTTAAAAAGATGAGAGAGGCCTGTAATTTTCATCATAGGTACACGTCAACTATGACAGACAAATTGAGAAAAAAAATCCAGAAAATCACATTGTAGGATTTTTTATGAATTTATTTGCAAATTATGGTGGAAAATAAGTATTTGGTCACCTACAAACAAGCAAGATTTCTGGCTCTCACATACCTGTAACTTCTTCTTTAAGGGGCTCCTCTGTCCTCCATTCGTTACCTGTATTAATGGCACCTGTTTGAACTTGTTATCAGTATAAAAGACACCTGTCCACAACCTCAAACAGTCACACTCCAAACTCCACTATGGCCAAGACCAAAGAGCTGTCAAAGGACACCAGAAACAAAATTGTAGACCTGCACCAGGCTGGGAAGACTGAATCTGCAATAGGTAAGCAACTTGGTTTGAAGAAATCAACTGTGGGAGCAATTATTAGGAAATGGAAGACATACAAGACCACTGATAATCTCCCCTCGATCTGGGGCTCCACGCAAGATCTCACCCCGTGGGGTCAAAATGATCACAAGAACGGTGAGCAAAAATCCCAGAACCACACGGGGGACCTAGTGAATGACCTGCAGAGAGCTGGGACCAAAGTAACAAAGCCTACCATCAGTAACACACTACGCCGCCAGGGACTCAAATCCTGCAGTGCCAGACGTGTCCACCTGCTTAAGCCAGTACATGTCCAGGCCCGTCTGAAGTTTGCTAGAGTGCATTTGGATGATCCAGAAGAGGATTGGGAGAATGTCATATGGTCAGATGAAACCAAAATAGAACTTTTGGTCAAAACTCAACTCGTCGTGTTTGGAGGACAAAGAATGCTGAGTTGCATCCAAAGAACACCATACCTACTGTGAAGCATGGGGGTGGAAACATCATGCTTTGGGGCTGTTTTTCTGCAAAGGGACCAGGACGACTGATCCGTGTAAAGGAAAGAATGAATGGGGCCATGTATCGTGAGATTTTGAGTGAAAACCTCCTTCCATCAGCAAGGGCATTGAAGATGAAACGTGGCTGGGTCTTTCAGCATGACAATGATCCCAAACACACCGCCCGGGCAACGAAGGAGTGGCTTCGTAAGAAGCATTTCAAGGTCCTGGAGTGGCCTAGCCAGTCTCCAGATCTCAACCCCATAGAAAATCTTTGGAGGGAGTTGAAAGTCTGTTGCCCAGCGACAGCCCCAAATCATCACTGCTCTAGAGGAGATCTGCATGGAGGAATGGGCCAAAATACCAGCAACAGTGTGTGAAAACCTTGTGAAGACTTACAGAAAACGTTTGACCTGTGTCATTGCCAACAAAGAGTATATAACAAAGTATTGAGAAACTTTTGTTATTGACCAAATACTTATTTTCCACCATAATTTGCAAATAAATTCATAAAAAATCCTACAATGTGATTTTCTGGATTTTTTTTTCTCATTTTGTCTGTCATAGTTGACGTGTACCTATGATGTAAATTACAGGCCTCTCTCATCTTTTTAAGTGGGAGAACTTGCACAATTGGTGGCTGACTAAATACTTTTTTCCCCCACTGTATATAGACAGGTGTGTGCCTTTCCAAATCATGTCCAATCAATTTAATTTACCACAGGTGGACTCCAATCAAGTTGTATAAACATCTCAAGGATGATCAATGGAAACAGGATGCACCTGAGCTCAATTTCGAATCTCATAGCAAAGGGTCTGAATACTTGAATAAAAAAGTTTTCACCTTGTCATTATGTGGTATTGTGAGTAGATTGATGAGGATTTTTTTTTATTTAATTCATTTTAGAATAAGGCTGTAATGTAAGAAAATGTGTAAAAAGTCAAGGGGTCTGAATACCTTTCGAATGCACTGTAAGTGTATGTCTCTCTGCGGGTTAAGGACTACTTTCTCCTAAGGGTCCAAACTGACTCATCCCCCTGTGTTATTTCAACACTGTTTAAACAGTTTAGGTAAGTGTGCTTTAGCTTATGCCCAGGCTGTGAATGAGAGCTGAGGCGCAGTGCTATCGCCACTCAGCCCTAGCCTGAATTGGAGAGATGGAGCGATTTATGGCCAGAAAGGAGCCAGACCCTGCCAACAAATCTGAGCTTCATTGGCCTACAGGCGTCATTATACTGCATAGGGGGGAGAGAGGGACGGAGGGGGAGAGGGAGCGAGGGGGGAGACAATGGGCAAAGAACGGGCCCTTCGTATCTGTTCCCATAAATACTTAAGAATTTCCTCCACACCTGCTACGTGACCTCTGGGTTTGAGGGGAAGGAGAGGGGGGATAGAGGGATGGAGGGAAGGAAGAAATAAAGGGAAGGGGATAGAAACTACTGAACGTAGATTACAAACAAAGACGTTGTGATATATTCTCCCCCGCCCCTAATGTACCATACCCTGACCCAAGCCTGCTCCTCCTAATCTACCTGGTTTATCTACAGTGTATCTTGGCCCAGCCAGATCCCAAGACACACCTAATTGATATTTACACAGTGATGGGCTCTCTGCTCGGCTGGCTGCATCAAAGAGAGGGAGAGGAGGAGGGAGGGGGTGCACACTGCAATTATACACCTTATTAAAGCCTATTAGTTCGGCAGGAAACCTGGCACTTACCAGTGTGTGTCTGTGTGTTGCTGGCTGCAGCCGAGGTGGTCCATTACAAGCCTGGGCTGTGGCCGAGACATGCCTGGGATTTCCATATTAACACTTAATAACCAAATAATGACACAAGAGCCCCGGCTTCCTGAGCCCAGAGAGAGAGGACTGTCTTCTCATCTCCTCTCCTCTCCCACCAATCTCTGTCAGTCTATGGGAGCGAGGAGTTATCAAAGGCAGTCTGGGCAGTGCTGGTGTGTGTGCATTAATGTTTTTTATGTGTGTCTGTGTGTGACATTTTTGGATACTGTGTGGGTGTAAACTGTTACCCAAAAACCACACAAAGTAAATTCACCCCAAGCATAAAACCCTGTCAAATTATAGCTAAGTTTCCATCCAATTGGCGACAGATTTTCATGTGAATATTCTAAAATCCGCATTAAAAACAATATGCGCATTTTCCCACCAGAGATGTGTTTCCATGAAATTGACTTTTTGGAGATAAAATGCTGTGCGTGATGACGTAGTGCACATAAAAATAACTTTTGCGGTTAAATTCTCATGTACCGAATAAAGAATACAAGTTAAATGGGTTTCCATCGCATTTTCAACTCTACTGATGGTTTTGTCACAACAAATGTTGCGTTACATAGCGAATGTGCTCATTCTGGTCTTGGTATGTTACATTTTGTGCTCTAGCCAACAGCTCACAGATACAGTGCAGGTAGACTACCTACATAATGAGATCATTATGGCCAAAAGAGCGAGATTATTTTTTATTTGTCAAGACAGCCTAACCAAACGTAGCAGGCATAAAATAAATGCCTGAAACTAGATCCCCTACATACTGGTGTTGACGAGAAGAGGAAAAACACTGTCGGGGGAGGTTCTCTTCTGCAATGTTCAACCAATCCAGTATATTTGGAGGAGGAATTAAGAATGAGTGTCGCCTTGTTAACAGAGAAATGTCCAAAAGCGGAAGTTGCATCACAGGCTCTCTTTCCATTTCCCCTGAAAACCGGAACATCCAGTTGTTGGGGACTTGGCAGAGGCTAACGACAGCTAAGCATCGATCATCATGTCACCAGAATAAGACCCTCAATATTTATTGGAAAGCATCAAGCTCATCACCGTGCCCTTTCACCACCCTGTGAAGTTCATCATAACTTATTTCATCTGTAGCCTAATAAACTGCATGGTTTCCTGAGTCATAGTGGGAAGACCACACAACATCGCGTGACACCAAGTATACTTCGATATGATGGTAATTATATCAATACTGCCATTTCTCGCCTAATTAATTTTCCAGACACAAAAAAATCCCACCTTGTTTAGCATTTTTTGTTTTGTCAATATTTGGAGTGTTTCCGACAAATTTGCTGTTTCCATCAGGCCTGTAGTGACATTTCTTGTCCGAAATGTACTTTACTCACATAAAAAGGTTAGATGGAAACATTGTTTATGATACACTTGAATTCAACATTGCTCTCTACAGGCTGTCACACTGACAAAGTTAAAAGTAGCCTTCTTCCTCAGACATAAAACCCTTCAGCTAGAAAGATATGAAACAAAACGGTCTACTTGATTTGAGAGTATTACAGTCTTGTACTTGAAGTGACATGTTGTGGACAGGCCTGATAAAAGCTTCTTAAACACCTGTAACTGCTGCTGGAGGTGATTGACAGCTACGCAGCACCAAGGCATAAGTGGCTGACACCGTAGTATAAGTGTTGCTACTTTAACTTAGCAAATTGACTCGGAGGGGTTTGTTGAAGGAAGGAGAAATGACAGACAGGGAGGGAGGCTAAGGGGGGGCAGTGTGTGTGTGTGTGTGAGTGTGTGCCTGTCGCCACGGCCACCCGGCCCGCCGGCCCCCATGGCTAACGAGCTCCGCCATACGGTACAGCTCCCACCGCCGCTACAAACGCTGCTGACAGCCAGAGGGATTTGAATGTGGAAAAAGAAGTGGAAAATGAGTCACATTAACATTCATGACACCGGGAGCCAGCAGATCCCTCCCCCCTTTAAGGAAAACTAACTGACACTTCAAAGCAAAGGAGAGGATGGGGGAGAAAGATTAAATGAAAACAGCCATTTGCAAAGACATGATGGCCTAGACTTCAGTGGTCCTTAGCAGGACAGGCTCCAACTGCTGCTAGGGGAGAGAGAGGAACATCATAGAACAGTCACTGTAGGGCTTTAGGGAGACACACTACGTCAACATTTTACATTACACAGCCCTATGCTCACACACACACTATAAGACAGATATGCATAACATGATAGACATACATATTCCGTGTTATTATTGCATAACAAGAGAACAGATTGAAACGTGGGGGGTGAATCATGTGTGTTGGCAAAGCCTACTGAAAACTCCCATGAGATAGACACATAACAGAGTAACAGTGTAGTGTGAGAGAAGTATGGGATAATATTGTGAGCTACTGTGTGTACTTTATAGCCAGTCTTCATGTGTTGACAAAGCCTTCCGACATGCCTATCAACACAACTGACAGACAGCTGGGGCACTAAACACTTGGTAATGACATCTCTCGACATTCACTGCTCTTTCTGTCTGTGTAAACATCAATATGTGGAGCTGGCATAACGACACACAGACCAGTGAGTGAGGCGAATTGTTACTGTTTTTGTGGCCCTATGATTGGATCTGATTGGATCACTGTCTGTAAATCATGACTGTGACAGCAACAATTATCATTCCCATAACTGAATCAGCACCGGAACGGATTTGCCATGTTATCTGACAATCAGGACATTGCTTTTCATTGAATAATTGATTGGCTTAGTGAATAAGCTTATCAAGGGTGACCCTGCCGAGCTGAAATTGAACATAATATTACATTTTGCACAGCGGATTTAGAGACAGGCATAGTGAAATCCATTCTACAGTGCTTTCCTCCAATATTTAGTATCCCACCAAGGAGACAGTGATTAGCAGTTATAGCATATCATTCCCTTTACAACCACTAGCTCCATGAGAAGAGTAAAGAAAGTTAGGCTTAGTAAATGATAACGCATTATGTAATGTTATGCCTACGTTATAGTAGTCCTTTCCCAGACTTGGCCAGTAGCTCTGGCCCTGGTGCTAGGCTATACTATCCTTTAGGCACAACAGTGTGAGTGAGTCAATCTTCTGTGATACAGTGAACTCATCCAAGGGCCGTTAAAGGTCTTCACCTCAACATGTCTCCAAGCAGAGGAGCCCTTGGTGTGACCCTGGAACAGCCAGCCTTCTGTCTGTCTAAAAAGCAGGCCAGTGAGAGGGCAAAGCAGGGCACTGCTCAACTTGGATCTGCCCTTTCAAACTACCAGCCTGGGAAAACACCAAATACCATACTAACTTGTCTGTTGCTGAGCTGCAATTGAACAAATGGAAACAGTTGTAACACCGGCCGACACAGGAAACACACGGGAAAAAGCAACAACACACAAACGAATAAACACACCCTTCTGGTATGACAGCGGGGTTGACAGAGAAATAATAGAGCTGTGGATGTGCTGAGCTGTCATAACCCTGTCATGTCAGCCTTAACCCCTAGATGGAGAGGGAAAGAAAAGGCTGCATCACTCACTCAGAGAATGACATCTGCTACAGCTCAGTGAGGGGTGAAAAGAGGCTGTGTGTACCAGTGGATGATGGTGATTGACGGTGCACAGACTAGTGCAGAAATGAACCATAAAGCCTCGCTAAGCTGAAGTAGAAACCTCATTACAGAATGGCTAATGGCTGGAGAGGGTAGGTCTGCTGCTAGCTGAAGAACACACTGGCCGTTCCCCCACTGGCTAAGCACCATATAGGCTACAGCAGGCAGCATGTTCCAGGATGCATAGTCTTATTCCCAACCGTGTGTCCACATGCGCGCGCACACCCACACACACACACACATACACTCCCAGAGGCAGGCCAGGCAGGCAGAGACAGCTCAGGCCCCAGTCCCCCTTCCTTTTCCTCCCCGCCTCTCTTGGTAACAGAGCAGATGGGCCTCTCAGCACGCCCCTCTGTTCACCACCGCCACACAACAAAGTGCCACAGGCCATGACACAAACACCACTACACCACGCTACACTCTCACATCCCAGCCCCCTCCACTCCCTCAGCCACTGGCCCCCTCCGTCTATCTTCATGCCCCCACCATACTCTCTCTCTCTCTCTCTCTCTCTCTCTCTCTCTCTCTCTCTCTCTCTCTCTCTCTCTCTCTCTCTCTCTCTCTCTCTCTCTCTCTCTCTCTCTCTCTCTCTCTCTCCTCTCTCTCTCTCTCTCTCTCTCTCTCTCTCTCTCTCTCTCTCTCTCTCTCTCTCTCTCTCTCTCTCTCCTCTCTCTCTCTCTCTCTCTCTCTCTCTCTCTCTCTCTCTCTCTCTCTCTCTCTCTCTCTCTCTCTCTCCTCTCTTCTCTCATACAGACCCACCCACCCACACCCACAAACACCTGCAGGCCTGTGGACATGTATAGCAACATCTGAAGTCAGAAGTTTACATACACTTAGGTTGAGTCATTACAACTCGTTTTTCAACCACTCCACAAATTTCTTGTTAACAAACTATAGTTTTGGCAAGTCCGTTAGGACATCTACTTTGTGCATGACACAAGTAATTTTTCCAACAATTGTTTACAGACAGATTATTTCACTTATAATTCACTGTATCACAATTCCAGTGGGTCAGAAGTTTACATGCACTAAGTTGACTGTGCCTTTAAACAGCTTGGAAAATTCCAGGAAATGATGTCATGGATTTAGAAGCTTCTGATAGGCTAATTGACATCATTTGAGTCAATTGGAGGTGTACCTGTAGATGTATTTCAAGGCATACCTTCAAACTCAGTGCCTCTTTGCTTGACATCATGGGAAAATGAAAAGAAATCAGCCAAGACCTCAGAAAAAAAATGGTAGACCTCCACAAGTCTGGTTCGTCCTTGGGAGCAATTTCCAAACGCCTAAAGGTACCACGTTCATCTGTACAAACAATAGTACGCAAGTATAAACACCATGGGACCACGCAGCCGTCATACCGCTCAGGAAGGAGATGCGTTCTGTCTCCTAGAGATGAACGTACTTTGGTACGAAAAGTGCAAATCAATCCCAGAACAACAGCAAATGACCTTGTGAAGATGCTGGAGGAAACAGGTACAAAAGTATCTATATCCACAGTAAAACAAGTCCTATATCGACATAACCTGAAAGGCCACTCAGCAAGGAAGAAGACACTGCTCCAAAACCGCCATAAAAAAGCCAGACTACGGTTTGCAACTGCACATGGGGACAAAGATCTTACTTTTTTGAGAAATGTCCTCTGGTCTGATGAAACAAAAATAGAACTGTTTGGCCATAATGACCATCGTTATGTTTGGAGGAAAAAGGGGGTAGCTTGCAAGCCGAAGAACACCATCCCAACCGTGAAGCACGGGGGTGGATAGCTCAGTTGGGGATATAGCTCAGTTGGTAGAGCATGGCGTTTGCAACGCCAGGGTTGTGGGTTCGATAAAATAATGTATGCACTAACTGTAAGTCGCTCTGGATAAGAGCGTCTGCTAAATGACTAAAATGTAAATGTAAAATGGGTGGAAGCATCATGCTGTGGGGGTGCTTTGCTGCAGGAGGGACTGGTGCACTTCACAAAATAGATGGCATCATGAGGAAGGAAAATGATGTGGATATATTGAAGCAACATCTCAAGACATCAGTCAGGAAGTTAAAGCTTGGTCGCAAATGGGTCTTCCAAATGGACAATGACCCCAAGCATACTTCCAAAGTTGTGGCAAAATGGCTGAAGGACAACAAAGTCAAGGTATTGGAGTGGCCATCACAAAGCCCTGACCTCAATCCTATAGAAAATGTTTGGGCAGAACTGAAAAAGCGTGTGCGAGCAAGGAGGCCTACAAACCTGACTCAGTTATACCAGCTCTGTCAGGAGGAATGGGCCAAAACTCACCCAACTTATTGTGGGAAGCTTGTGGAAGGCTACCCAAAATGTTTGACCCAAGTTAAACTATTTAAAGACAATGCTACCAAATACTAATTGAGTGTATGTAAACTTCTGACCCACTGGGAATGTGATGAAAGAAATAAAAGCTGAAATAAATCATTCTCTCTACTATTATTCTGACATTTCACATTCTTAAAATAAAGTGGTGATCCTAACTGACCTAAGACAGGGAATTTCTACTAGGATTAAATGTCAGGAATTGTGGAAAACTGAGTTTAAATGTATTTGGCTAAGGTGTATGTAAACTTCCGACTTCAACTGTAGGTATGCAGATATGCCAGAGACCAACCTGAGCATCAGAGAGAGCCCCAAGCAGCAGGCTGAATGCCATGTCTCTCCAGCCAGATGGTGTTACTGGACTGTGAGTGAGGAGGGCCGTAGCTACATATGAGGACACCAAGGTTCGGGCCTCTGTAATTTCTTCAAATTAAAAAAATTAACGTTTCTTTGGAAATCAATCGGGGTCTCAATTTACTGTTGAGAGTTAGAATAGTAGAATACACAAGGTGCAATTACGAAACTTGGTTGAGCATCAGGAGTTTTCCTCTTGTTATAGGTCTATGTCACTCACTGACAGTCACTCAATTAGCATGTCATTTTTTGGATTGGTAAAGTAGCCTAGTTAGTCTAGCCAGCAATCTAAACTTGAAGTAATCATGGCCGAATTACCGACCGGGCACGTGCCCAAGGGCCTGACCTCCAGGGGACTCCCATTGATTTTGTTAGTCACTCTCACTCAGATATCATATTAACATGGCATAAATCAGGGCAAAATGTGTAGCATTACCGGAAATTTGCTGTAAAACTGCAGTTGTTAATAATGCTTTTTCTGCTAACAGATCCCTCTATACATATTAAATTATATATTTTTTTCTTTATTCTGTAAGTATGTCTACCACGATCCATTAGTATATTCAACATACAGTGCCTTCACATCCCTTGACTTTTCCCACATTTTGGTGGGATTAAAATGGATTTAATTGACTTTTTTTGGTCAACGACAAAACGTCAAAGTGGAAGAAAAATGTGAACATTTGTAAAAAAAAATAAAGTACGAAAAATAAAACACTAATATATCTTGATTACATAAGCATTCAACCCCTTGAGTCCCCTACATAGCTGTAATCTATGACAGAGATTACAGCTGTGAGTCTTTCTGGGTAAGCTTTGCACACCTGGATTGTACAATACATGCACATTACAAAATTCTTCAAGCTCTATCAAGTTGGTTATTGATCATTGACAGACAGCCATTTTCAAGTCTTGCCATACATTTTCAAGCCGATTTCAAGCCATAGATTTTCAATGTCGTCTTGGTACGCTACTCTAGTGTACACTGAGTGTACATGACATTGACTGACCAGGTGAATCCATGTAGATGAAGGGGAGGAGACAGGTTAAATAATGATTTTTATGCCTTGAGACAATTGAGACATGGATTGTGTATGTGTGCCATCCAGGGAGTGAATGGGCAAGAAAATATATTTAAGTGCCTTTGAACGGGGTATGGTAGTAGGTGCCAGGCACACAGGTTTGTGTCAAGAACTGCAATGCTGCTGGGTTTTTCATACTCAACAATTTCCCTTGTGTATCTAGAATGGTCCACCACCCAAAGGACATCCAGCCAACTTGATACAACTGTGGGAAGCATTAAAGTCAACATGGGCCAGCATCCCTGTGGAACGCTTTTGACACCTTGTAGAGTCCATGCCCCAACGAATTGAGGCTATTCTGAGGGAAAAAAGGGGTGGGGGGGTGAAACTCAATATTAGGAAGGTGTTCCTAATGTTTGGTATACTCAATGTATATTTGGCCTTGTGTTTTAGGTTATTGTCCTGCTGAAAGGTGAATTTGCCTCCCAGTGTCTGTTGGAAAGAAGATTGAACCAGGTTTTCCTCTAGGATTTTACCTGTGCTTAGCTCTATTCCATTTATTTTTATCCCCCCAAAAATCCCTAGTCCTTGTTGATGACAAGCATACTCATAACATGATGCAGCCACCACCATGCTTGAAAATATGAAGAGCGGTACTCAGTGATGTGTTGTGTTTGCCCCAAACATAACGCTTTGTATTCAGGACATAAAGTTAATTTAATTGCCACATTTCTTTGAAGTTTTACTTTAGTGCCTTGTTGCAAACAGGATGCATGTTTTGGAATATTTTTTATTTTGTACAGGCTTCCTTCTTTTCTCTTTGTCATTTAGGTTAGTATTGTGGAGAAACTACAATGTTGTTGATCCATCCTCAGTTTTCTCCTACCACAGCCATTAAACCGTGTAACTGTTTTATAGTCACCATTGTCTTCATGGTGAAATCCCTGAGCGGTTTCCTTTCTCTCCGGGAACTGAGTTAGGAAGGATGCCTGTATTTTTGTAGTGACTGGGTGTATTGATACACCATCCAAGTGTAATTTATAACTTGACCATGTTCAAAGGGATATTAAATGTTTTTTTACCCATCTACCAATAGATGTCGTTCTTTGCGAGGCATTAGTAAACCTCCCTGGTCTTTATTGGTTGAATCTGTATTTGAAATGCACTGCTCGACTGAGGTATCTTACAGATAATTGTATGTGTGGGGTACAGAGATGAGGTAGTAATGTTAAACACTATTTTTGCACACAGAGTAAGTCGATGCAACTTATTATGTGACTTGTTAAGCAAATGTTTACTCCTAAACTTATTTAGGCTTGCCATAACAAAGAGGTTGAATACTTATTGACTAAAGACATTTCAGCTTTTCATTGTTAATTTTTTAAAAATTTCAAAAAACATAATTCCACTTTGACACTCATCAATTTTAAATTCAGGGTGTAACACAATAAAATGTTGAAAAAGTAAAGGGGTGTGAATACTTTCTGAAGGCACTGTAACTCACAAATACAACTACGATCGGTAAATAAAACCATATTTCCTAAATTTCACAAATTAAACCATAATCTGTGAATATGTAAAACTATTTCACAAATATTCACCATAAATCACAAATAAATTCACGATCTGTAAATATATACAACATAGCTCACAAATAAAACTACAATTTGAAGAAATGTAGAATGATTTGTGAGCAAATGTTCAGAAATCCCTAACATTTACAACTGTGGAATGTGCATTTGCGCATTCATAAACTGATTGTGGATCTATATTCTGTGCTTATAGAATTTGTAGAAATGTTTTCTGCCTGTATTACAATCTACAAATGTGGCTTGAGATGAGAGTCGGCTATCTCCATTCATTGGGATAATCTTTGTGTCACGTCACGTGCAGAGTGAAGCAGTGTCTCATTCAGCCATGTCTTCGGAGAACGCTTTCTAGCTAGAATAGCTAGCTAATAAAGAACAACTTCATGAAATGTAAGTATTACGTTTATTTATTTAACAAATTATGTTAAAATGTTCAACAAATATCTTTCAAATGCAAAGCTGAGTGTGTTCTTTGGACATCAGCCCACTAGCCAAGAACCACTCAGTTTTTAAATCCTGAATTGGTGATCTGGCTAGCCCGCTAATGATAAATGTTGCAAATCATATTTTCCAATCTTTTCTTTCAGGGACTAAACAGGGCAATAGTGTGGAGTATATATTTTTAAAAAACGTTATCTGATTAAAAACGTTAGAAATTCCCCCCCCAAAAAAGAAGAAAAAATAAAATAAAAATAAAAAATAAAAAAATAAAAACGTTAAAAATTCAGCTAGCTCTTTTCTGCTCCATGTTGGCTTGCTTGCTAGCTAGCCAAGTCATTTGTTGTGCATCCTTAGCTACCTTTATTAATATGCTTTTTCCTAGTCAATACATGCATTCTTTGTCTGATCACCGTCAGTTTAATCCCTCTCTGTATTGTGTTGCACCATTGGGTTGAGGGGCTGGGCAATGTTACCAGTTAAATAAAAGGCAGTTATTCTACTCATACTGTAAAGACTTTCATCAGTAAAAATGATTAACCTGACAATAATAATGTGAGGGGATAATTGTGTAACAATGCACAGGCCATGTTAGGATGATGGTTCAAGATAATCTGATAATTTTCTACGAAGAAAATGTTTTGAAGTATGAAATTACCAATTAAAGTAAACATGTGACAACTTGATCAAGCTTATGAATATGTAAAACTGCATAATAATATCACACTGAAGCGCAGAAACACTACATCCAACGATTCACACACATTGACACACCCTGTCATCCATTCACACACACACACACACAGGAAAGGAGTTAACAAGTCATCAGGAACAGCAACCGTGTGCTATTGGCTTGGGTTCCAGCATGTGGTCCTCTTCCTCTTGACTCCTGTTTATAAGCTTGATCAAATAGCTTAATAACATGCTATTTCAAATGTCTTGTTCTGTGTGCTGCCCAGTTGACATCCAACTCAATATTGTTATTCTATTCCTACTGTTCCCACGGAGCTGTCCATTCAAAGTCAACTTAGAACCATGACCCCGCTTGGCATGTTCTACCACTGACCAGCTGCTTTTGGACCCTCCCCACTAGTCAAGCTCCCGTTTTTTTCAGGCCCTTCCTGAGTTGTTTGATCTGACTGCTGACTCGGCCAAGGACCTATAGCAGCGTTTCCCTAACTCGGTCCTAAGGACCCTAAGGAGTGGACATTTTGGGGTTTACTACACAGCTGATTCAAATAATCAACTCATTATCAAGCTTTGATTATTTGAATCAGATGTGTAATAAAGTACGTTTATTACTCGTGTTAATATCTTGAATGATAGAATGATAGTAAAAAGCTTTGGAGCACCTTAAATGAAATTTTGGGCAAAAAGGCAAACTCCGCTCCATCATTCATTTAATCAGATGGCTCATTCATCACAAAACCCACTGATATTGCCAACTACTTTAATAATTTTTTCATTGGCAAGATTAGCAAACTTAGGCATGACATGCCTGCAACAAACGCTGACACTACACATCCAAGTATATCTGACCAAATTATGAAAGACAAGCATTGTCATTTTGAATTCCGTAAAGTAAGTGTGGAAGAGGTGAAATAATTATTATTGTCGATCAACAATGACAAGCCAACTTGGATGGAAAATTACTTAGGATAATAGCGGGCGATATTGACACTCCTATTTGCCATAGCTTCAATTTAAGCCTACTAGAAAGTGTGTGCCCTCAGGCCTGGAGGGAAGCAAAAGTTATTCCCCTACCTAAGAATAGTAAAGCCCCCTTAACTGGTTCAAATAGCCGGCCAATCAGCCTGTTACCAACCCTTAGTAAACTTTTAAAAATAATTGTGTTTGACCAGATAAAATGCTATTTTACAGTAAACAAATTGACAACAGACTGTCAGCACGCTTATAGGGAAGGACATTCAACAAGCCCAGCACTTACACAAATGACTAATGATTGGTTGAGAAAAATTGATGATAAAAATATTGTGGGGATTATTTTGTTATACTTCAGTGCGGTTTTTGACATTATCAATCATAGTCTGTTGCTGGAAAAACTGTTATGGCTTTACACCCCCTGCTATATTGTGGATAAAGAGTTACCCGTCTAACAGAACACAGAGGGTGTTCTTTAATGGAAGCCTATCCAACAAAATCTAGGTAGAATCAGGAATTCCCCAGTGCAGCTGTCTAGGCCCCTTACTTTTTTCTATCTTTATTAACAACCTTTCACTGGCTTTGAGTAAAGTGTCTATGTATGCGGATGACTCAACACTAAACACGTCAGCCACTACAGCGACTGAAATCAGTTGTGTGGTCAAGTGCCACAAAAAGGGACTTTTGCAATTGGCTCAGAACAGGGCAGCACGGCTGGCCCTTGTCACACCCTGGCTCTGGGACTCTATATGTTGAGCCAGGGTGTGTTCATTCTATGTGTTGTGTTTCTATGTCGGGAGTTCTAGTTGTGCTATTTCTATGTTGGCCTGAGTGGCTCCCAATCAGAGGCAACGAGTGTCAGCTGTTGTTGGTTGTCTCTGATTGGGAGCCATATTTAAACTGTCTGTTTTCCCTTTGTGTTTGTGGGATCTTGTTTCCGTTTTGGTTTGTTCCTTGTTGGTTATATTAAACCGTAGGACTGCACGTTTCGTTTTGTTGTTTTGTTGTGTATATTATCACTATAGATAATAAAGATTCAATATGTTCGTTCATCACGCTGCGCCTTGGTCTACTCCATACGACGATCGTGACAGAAGATCCCACCATACCAGGACCAAGCAGCGTGTCCAGGAGCAGGCAGCCTGGACGTGGGAGCAGATCTTGGACGGGCAGGGGTCCTGGACCTGGGAGGAAATCCTGGCCGGGATGGATCGCCGGCCATGGAGTGAGACGGTAGAGGCGCGACGGAGAGAGGAGCAACGGCGTAATCAGTGTCGTCGTCGGACGGACGAGAGGCAACCCCAAAACATTTTTAGGGGGGCACAGGGCATGGACAGCGGGGCTGACGGAGGCAGACAAGGGGCGACTCAGAAGGCCACCAGGTTACGGGGGTCACTGGTCAAGGAAGGGAAGGAAGGTGTAGAGGAACGGCGAGAGGTACTGGGGTGTGTTACCAGTCCGGTCCGGCCCGTTCCAGATCCCGGTGTAGAGCCAGTGGTGTGTGTCCCCAGTACGGTCCGGCCTGTTCCTGCCCCTCGCACCAAGTGTACGGTGCGCGTCGCCAGCCCGGCCCGGCCTGTTCCTGCTACTCGCACCAAGTGTACGGTGCGCGTCGCCAGCCCGGCCCGGCCTGTTCCTGCCCCTCGCACCAAGCCTACGGTGTGCGTCGCCAGCCCGGCCCGGCCTGTTCCTGCTACTCGCACCAAGCCTACGGTGCGCGTCGCCAGCCCGGCCCGGCCTGTTCCTGCTACTCCCACCAAGTCTACGGTGCGCGTCGCCAGCCCGGCCCGGCCTGTTCCTGCCCCCTCGCACCAAGCCTACGGTGCGCGTCGCCAGCCCGGCCCGGCCTGTTCCTGCCACTCGCACCAAGTGTACGGTGTGCGTCGCCAGCCCGGCCCGGCCTGTTCCTGCTACTGCACCAAGCCTCGCAGTGCGCGTCGCCAGCCCGGCCCGGCCTGTTCCTGCCACTCGCACCAAGCCAGGGGTAAGAGACGTCAGCCTGGTAAGGCCTGTTCCTGCTACTCGCACCAAGTCTACGGTGCGCGTCGCCAGCCCGGCCCGGCCTGTTCCTGCTACTCGCATCAAGTCTACGGTGCGCGTCGCCAGCCCGGCCTGTTCCTGCCCCTCGCACCAAGCCTACGGTGCGCGTCGCCAGCCCGGCCCGGCCTGTTCCCGCCACTCGCACCAAGTGTACGGTGCGCGTCGCCAGCCCGGCCCGGCCTGTTCCTGCTACTCGCACCAAGCCTACGGTGCGCGTCGCCAGCCCGGCCCGGCCTGTTCCTGCCACTCGCACCAAGCCAGGGGTGCGAGACGTCAGCCTGGTAAGGCCTGTTCCTGCCACTCGCACCAAGCCAGGGGTGCAAGACGTCAGCCTGGTAAGGCCTGTTCCTGCTACTCGCACCAAGTCTACGGTGCTCGTCGCCAGCCCGGCCCGGCCTGTTCCTGCCCCTCGCACCAAGCCTACGGTGCGCGTCGCCAGCCCGGCCCGGCCTGTTCCTGCTACTCGTACCAAGCCTACGGTGCGCGTCGCCAGCCCGGCCCGACCTGTTCCTGCCACTCGCACCAAGCCTACGGTGCGCGTCGCCAGCCCGGCCCGGCCTGTTCCTGCTACTCGCACCAAGCCTACGGTGCGCGTCGCCAGCCCGGCCCGGCCTGTTCCTGCCACTCGCACCAAGCCAGGGGTGCGAGACGTCAGCCTGGTAAGGCCTGTTCCTGCCACTCACACCAAGCCAGGGGTGCGAGTCGTCAGCCCGGTCCGGCCAGTTGCTGCTCCACGCACCAAGCCAGGGGTGCGCATCGTCAGCCCGGTCCGGTCCGTTCCTGCTCCACGCACCAAGCCGGGGTGCGATCGTCAGCCGGGTCCGGCCTGTTGCTGCTCCACGCACCAGCCAGGGGTGCGCGTCGTCAGTCCGGCACAACCCGTGCCTGGGTCACCGGTGCCTGATCAGGGTACCCGTCGGCTGCTCCACACCGGAGCTGAAGCTATCCGCTCCTACTATGTCCAGTTCAGCTCCAGCCAGCGGGGCCAGATCGGACCAGGGGCGCTATGGGGGATTATTGGAGGGTGGTGGGCAAGCCCGGAGCCAGAACCGCCGCCGAGGAGGAATGCCCACCCAGCCCTCCCCCTGTTTGGTTCTAGTTGAGCGCGTTGATCCGCGCCTTTAGGAGTACTGTCACACCCTGGCTCTGGGACTCTATATGTTGAGCCAGGGTGTGTTCATTCTATGTGTTGTGTTTCTATGTCGGGAGTTCTAGTTGTGCTATTTCTATGTTGGCCTGAGTGGCTCCCAATCAGAGGCAACGAGTGTCAGCTGTTGTTGGTTGTCTCTGATTGGGAGCCATATTTAAACTGTCTGTTTTCCCTTTGTGTTTGTGGGATCTTGTTTCCGTTTTGGTTTGTTCCTTGTTGGTTATATTAAACCGTAGGACTGCACGTTTCGTTTTGTTGTTTTGTTGTGTATATTATCACTATAGATAATAAAGATTCAATATGTTCGTTCATCACGCTGCGCCTTGGTCTACTCCATACGACGATCGTGACAGCCCTTGGATGTACTCAGAGAGCTAACATTAATAATATGCATGTCAATCTCTCCTGGCTCAAAGTGGAGGAGAGATTGACTTCATCACTACTTGTATTTGTGAGAGGTATTGACATGTTGAATGCACCGAGCTGTCTGTTTGAACTACTGGCACACAGCTCGGACACCCAGTCATACCCCACAAGACATTCCACCAGAGGTCTCTTCACAGTCCCCAAGTCAAGAACAGACTATGGGAGGTGCACAGTACTACATAGAGCCATAACTACATGGAACTCTATTCCACATCAAGTAACTCATGCCAGCAGTAAAATTAGATTAAAAAAGCAGTTAAAAATACACCTTATGGAACAGTGGGGACTGTGAAGCAACACAAACATAGACACATGCATACAAACACATGATAATATACGCACTATACACACATGTACACATGGATGTTTTGTTATAGATATGTGGTAGTGGAGTAGAGGCCTGAGGGCACACACTTAATATGTTGTGAAATCTGTTGTGAATGTATTGTAATGTTTTTAAAATGTATAACTGCCTTAATTTTGCTGGACCCCAGGAAGAGTAGCTAATGCGGATCCATAATAAATACAAATACAAATACAATTTGATTTGATTTGATTAGAGTTTTGGCAACACTGATCTAAAGAAAATGGTAAGATGTCAGTAGCGTGGTTGAGCATATAACTTTAACAGATGTTTTGCTCATTGTGTAAAGGGTGGGCACAGTCAGAGAGGATGGATTCCCCAATGTCAAGACCAACTGGTACAAACACTCCTTTACCCCTACGGCCATTTCCCTTTGAATACAGGGAAGAGGAGGAGGTAGGCTAGTCTGTCTGGAACTGGTATCATTGTCCTTGGTTGTCATAACATGGGGATTACGATGACGATGATGATGATGATGATGATAATGATACTGATGATGATGATGATGCTGATAATGATACTGATGATGATGATGCTGATAATGATACTGATAATGATGATGATGATGCTGATACTGATGATGATGATGATGCTGAGTGGCGCAGTGGTCTAAGGTACTGCATCGCAGTGCTAGCTGTGCCACTAGAGATCCTGGTTCGAATCCAGGCTCTGTCGTAGCTGGCCGCGACCGGGAGACCCATGGGGCGGCGCGCACAATTGGCCCAGCGTCGTCCAGGGTAGGGGAGGGAATGGCCGGCAGGGGATGTAGCTCAGTTGGTAGAGCATGGCGTTTGCAACGCCAGGGTTGTGGGTTCGATAAAATAATGTATGCACTAACTGTAAGTCGCTCTGGATAAGAGCGTCTGCTAAATTACTAAAATGTAAATGTAAAGGATGATGATGATGATGACTTTGCTAATGATGATTTTTTGTCAGCATATTTTTGATGATGATATTGACGTGATGATTCGAGGATGTGCACAGTATATTTTACTTGTCATGTAACTTTGTACTATCGTTATACTTTTGTGCTGCTGCTAATGTTGATCGTTACATTGATGGCTGTCAGCCCATGACTGATGTACTAGCCCATTGTTATTCAGTATCATTGTGTTTGTGGATTTTATATGTGTTATGTTTTCAAGTGTTCCTCTGTTGCAAAAAACGATTGCTTTCTAGTACAAATAAAGTTATACATTGACCTTGAAAGGGTCTGATATGTAAAAAATGCTTGATACTTATTAATGAATACTTTTAAGTTCTATCCTCTAGGAATACATTGTACATATTGTGGTATATTATTTTTACCCAAATAAATGCAGTTCAATTCTATTTCTTCCTCCTGAACCCATACAAGAGGTTTCAACAACTGTAGGCATACAATAGCCACCTGAACCATATTGTTAAGAGGACAGCTTCTAAGTCCCATTTTAAAGCAATTATTGGAAGTCTGGAGAAGTCACGATCGGGTTGTCATAATGGGACAGTGGGCTGTTAATTGAAGATCTCAATTGCATGGCTGACTGAAAAACTGAATGAGACATGGCTGAATGAGAAACTGCTTCACTCTGAGCGTCACTTGACACAAAGATTATCCCAATGAATGGAGATAGCCGACTCATCTGAAGCCACATTTGTGGATTGTAATACATCGACAGGCAGAAAAAAATTCAAAAAATTCTGTAAGCACAGAATACAGATCCACAAGCACTTTTTGAATGCGCAAATGCACATTCCACAGTTCTGAACATTTGCTCACAAATCGTTCTACATTTGTTTATATTGTAGTTTAATTTGTGAGCTATGTTGATATACACTACATGACCAAAAGTATGTGGACACCTGCTCAAAATCATGCCCGTTAATATGGAGTTGGTCCCCCCATTGATGCTATAATAGCCTCCACTCTTCTGGGAAGGCTTTAGTGAGGTCGGGCACTGATGTTGGCCGATAAGGCCTGGCTCGCAATCGGCGTTCCAATTAATCCCAAAGGTGTTAGATGGGGTTGAGGTCAGAGCTCTGTGCAGGCCACTCAAGTTCTTCTACACCGATCTCGACAAACCATTTCTGTATTGACCTCACTTTGTGCACGGGGGAATTGTCATGCTGAAATAGGAAAGGGGCTCTGTTGCCACAAAGTTGGAAGCACGCTGTAGCGTTACGATTTCCCTTCACTGGAACTAAGGGGCCTAACCCGAACCATGAAAAACAGCCCCAGACCATTATTCCTCCTCCACCAAACTTTACAGTTGGCACTATGCATTCGGGCAGGTAGCGTCCTGGCATCCGCCAAACCCAGATTTGTCCATCGGACTGCCATATGGTGAAGCGTGATTAATCCCCCCAGAGAACGCGTTTCCACTGCTCCAGAGTCCAATGGCGGTGAACTTTACACCACTCCAGCCGATGCTTGGCATTTCGCATGGTGATCTTAGGCTTGTGTGCGGCTGTTCAGCCATGGAAACCCATTTCATGAAGCTCCCGACGAACAGTTCTTGTGGTGACGTTGCTTCCAGAGGCAGTTTGGAACTCGGTAGTGAGTGTTGCAACTGAGGACAGACGATTTTTACATGCTACGCGCTTCAGTACTCGGTGGTCCCGTTCGGTGAGCTTGTGTGGCCTACCACTTCGCGTCTGAGCCGTTGTTGCTCCTAGATGTTTCCACTTCAAAATAACAGCACTTACAGTTGACCGGGGCAGCTCTAGCAGGTCAGAAATTTGACGAACTGACTTGTTGGAAAGGTGGCATCCTATGACGGTGCCACGTTGAAAGTCACTGAGCTCTTCAGAAAGGCCATTCTACTGCCAATGTTTTCTATGGAGATTGCATGGCTATGTGCTCGGTTTTATACACCTGTCAGCAACGGGTTTGGCTGAAATAGCCAAATCCACTAATTTGAAGGGGTGTCCACATACTTTTATATATATATAGTGCATTTACAGATCATGCATTTATTTGTGACTTGAAATATTTTTACATTTTCACAGATTATGGTTTTATTTACAAAATAATTTTATATATTCACAGATCATAGTTTTATTTGTGAGTTATGTTGAATATACACAAGGATTGTGGTAGACATACTTACAGAATAAAGAAACAAATCTCACTCCATAATCCTGGTGCTGAGTTAATGTGAGTTAATGTGTAGTGGCAAATTTTATAGCTAATAGCATATGTGTTTTCTTGATCGACTGAGGTGAATTAAGCTACAACAACCGATGTAATAATGACTGGGATAATATTTGCTTGTTTTTGCTGTTCTCCAAATAGTATTTTAGAGTTATTAAATTGTCTAGAAATGCAGTAAATTATCTTCCAGAGCTTACGGACCTCACTAAAACTCAGAACCTGCCTACGGCCCTGGCTGTGAGCCTGTTTGCTGCACTGTGTGTGAAGCCCTGCCCCTACAGTACAGTACAATCAAACATACTGTCAGTGTTCGCTCAAAGCCAGAGTACTACTCAACCCCCCTGCTGTGTGTGTGTGTGTGTGTGTGTGTGTGTGTGTGTGTGTGTGTGCACAACAGAAACACAGTTGGTTCCACAATGAAAAACAGCAGGAGCGATAAGCTAAGTACACATACGTGAACCCACAATTTGCAGTTTGCGGCTGTGCACATCAATTTTCAACACCGACAATACCCTGCTTATCAGTGCTCTTTATTTCAGCATGGAGCGATATGTCAGAAGCTGTTACAAACATTTATGTATTTTCCCCTTCTGCTTACAATATCTACAATATCAGGATGTTGATTGTGGCCTGTGGAATGTTGTCCCACTCCTCTTCAATGGCTGTGCAAAGTTGCTGGATATTGGCGGGAACTGGAACATGCTGTCGTACACGTCGATCTAGAGCATCCCAAACATGCTCAATGGGTGACATGTCTGGTGAGTATGCAGGCCACTGGGACATTTTCAGCTTCCAGGAATTCTGTACAGATCCTCGCGACATGCGGCTGTGCATTATCATGTTGAAACATGAGGTGATGATGGTGGATGAATGGCACGACAATGGGCCTCAGGATTTCGTTATGGAATCTCTGTGCATTCAAACTGCCATCAATAAAATGCAATTGTGTTCGTTGTCCGTAGCTGATGCCTGCCCATACCATAACCCCACCGCCGCCATGGGGCAGTCTGTTCAAAACGTTTACATCAGCAAACCGCTCGCCAACACAACACCATACATGCTGTCTACCATCTGCCCAGTACAGTTGAAACCAGGATTAATTTGTGAAGAGCACACTTCTCTAGCGTGTCAGTGGCCATCGAAGGTGAGCATTTTCCCACTGAAGTCGGTTATGAAAATGAACTGCAGTCAGGTCAAGACCCTGGTGAAGACGACAAGCATGCAGATGAGCTTCCCTGAGACGGTTTCTGACAGTTTGTGCAAAAATTATTAGGTTGTGTAGACCCACAGTTTCATCAGCTGTCCGGGTGGCTGGTCTCAAGATGATCCCGCAGGTGAAGAAGCTGGATATGGAGGTCCTGGGCTGGTGTGGTTACACATGGTCTGCGGTTGTGAGGCCGGTTGGACGTACTGCCAAATTCTCTAAAATGACGTTGGAGGCGACTTATGGTAGAGAAATGAACATTCAATTCTCTGGCAACAGCTCTGGTGGACATTCCTGCAGTCAGCATGCCAATTCCACGCTCCCTCAAAATTTGAAACATCTGTGGCATTGTGTTGTGTGACAAAACGGCACATTTTAGAGTGGCCTTTTATTGTCCCAGCACAAGGTGCACCTGTGTAACGATCATGCTGTTTAATCAGCTTCTTGATATGCCACACCTGTCAGGTGGATGGATTATATTATAATATGTCTCCTGTGGTCCTCTGTAGCTCAATTGGTAGAGCATGGCGCTTGTAACGCCAGGGTAGTGGGTTCGATCCCCGGGACCACCCATACGTAAAAATGTATGCGCACATGACTGTAAGTCGCTTTGGATAAAAGCGTCTGCTAAATGGCATATTATTATTATTATTATTATCTTGGCAAAGGAGAAATGTTCACTAACAGGGATATAAACAAATTTGTGCACAACATTTGAGAGAAATAAGCTTTTTGTGCGCATGAAACATTTCTGGGATCTTTTATTTCAGCTCATGAAACATGGGACGAACACTTTACATGTTGCGTTTATATTGTTGTTCAGTATATCTCTGCTATGCTCTCCTATCCTCTCCACTCTTCTCTCATCTCCACTCCAAACTATCTCTCCTCTCCTCTTCTCTCCAAACTATCTCTGCTCTCCTCTCTTCCTCTCTCCTCTTCTCCCCTCCTCTCCTCTCCCCTCCTATCTTGGTGTGTGTACAAATCAACATCAGTCTAATAACAGGTCATTTCCCCTGTCAACTGCCCAGCCTAACTAACTCATGTAGAATTAAACCTTGAGATGAACCAGGACTCTCCACATTACAACATAACCTTGCAGGAGGGCGATTCCTTAACAATTATTTATAGGCCTTTGGAGCGGTGAAAAGATAATATGTCTCCTGTGGAATAATTCTGGGCGGAGAAGCAGATTGTCTTCATTCCTTTTAAAGGGTAATGGAGGCCACAGAGGGCGATGAAGACGATGGTGATCTTAAACATTTTGCATACAGTGCCTATAAAAAGTCTAAACCCCCTTTCAAAATGTTCATATTTTGTTGCTTTATAACCCAATGATCTACAAATCCTCCCCCACAACTTCCAAGTGAAAAAAATATTCAGGATTATTTTTTGAAAATCAATAAAAGATAAAAACGTAAATAGTTTGGTTGGATAAGTGTCCACCCCCCTTGTAATAGCAATCCTAAATTAGCTCAGGTGTAACCAATCACCTTCAAAATCACACACGGCCTCCACCTGTGTTAAATTGTAGTGATTCACATGATTTCAAGATAAATTCACAAGTTCCTGTAGGTTTCCTCTGCTGGGTACTGAATTGCAAAGCAAACACTCAACCATGAGCACCAAAGAGCTTTCAGAAGAACTCCGGGGCAAAGTTGTGGAAAGTCCTTGAATATCCCTTGGAGCATGGTCAGGATGATTATTAACAAGTGGAAGGTGTTTGGCACCACCAAGATCCTGCCTAGATCAGGCCGTCCCTCCAAACTGGATGACCGAGCAAGTAGGAGACTGATCAGAGAGGCTACCAAGAGTCCAATGGCAACTTTGAAAGAGCTACAGGCTTTTATGGACAAGACTGGTCAAAGTGTGCATGTGACAACAATATCCCAAGCACTTCACAAATCTGGCATGTATGGTACGGTGGCAAGAAGGAAGCCATTACTCAAGAAAGCCCACCTTGAATCCTGTTTGAAGTATGCAACAAACAAAAAAACTCGGGAGATTCTGTAGCCATATGGCAAAAGGTTTTGTGGTCTGACGAAACTAAAATGTAAATTTTTGGCCTAAATGACCTGGCCTCCACAATCCCCCGACCTCAACCCAATTGAGATGGTTTGGGATGATTCGGACGGCAGAGTGAAGGAAAAGCAGCCAACAAGTGCTAAGCATATGTGGGAACTCCTTCAAGACTGTTGGAAAAGCATTCCAGGTGAAGCTGGTTGAGAGAATGCCAAGAGTGTGCAAAGCTATCATCAAGGCAAAGGGTGGCTATTTGAAGAATCTCAAATATAAAATATATTTTGATTTGTTTAACACTTTTTTGGATACTACATGATTCCATATGTGTTATTTCATAGTTGTGATGTCTTCACTATTATTTTATAATGTAAAAAATAGTAAAAATAAATAAAAACCCTTGAATGAGTAGGTGTGTCCAAACTTTTGACTGGTAGTATATATTTTTTACACACACAAAGAAATCCCCCTTTTTAAATGCATGGAACTCTGAGGCACTGACACAACTAAATGTGAAAAAAGTTCAAGGGGGTGTAGACTTTCTATAGGCACTGTACTGTATATGTCATAAAGCATGACAGATCGGGGTGTTATTGGGGCTGCGTGGGATATGCTAATGCTCACTTGGCTGTAACCAAAACAGACTGGCTGGCTGGCTCCTTGAGGGAAGTTCTAATTCCTTATTCTATGATTTAATAATCATTGTTGCCATCATCATTATCGGCATCATCATCATCATCATGTATTTTGACCTTGTGTTTAGCAGGAGGCTTGACTAGACTAGAGGGTATCCTATCCAGGGATGATGACAATGCCAACACCCTTTGCCCTTCACCCCTGACTGAAGCAGCTGTACTGTTGTGCCAGCCAACAGTGTGTTTGTGTGTGCGTGGGTGTGTGTGTGTATGTGTGCGTGCGTGTGTGTGTATGTGTGCGTGCGTGTGTGTATGTGTGCGTGCGTGTGTGTATGTGTGCGTGTGTGTGTGTGTGTGTGTGTGTATGTGTGCGTGCGCGTGTGTGTGTATGTGTGCGTGCGTGTGTGTGTGTGTATGTGTGGGTGTGTGTGTGTGTATGTGTGCGTGTGTGTGTGTGTATGTGTGTATGTGTGCGTGCGTGCGCCCATGTCTCCCAGAAGCCCCATGCTCTAATGGCAGCTGCTGTCCCCCTAATCAGTGGCTGCTCCCACGGCAATGGGCAGGGAGGGCAGAGAAGTCCTTCTGCCCTCGCCCTAAACACCACTTTGTGCTCCTCTCACTTGGGACAGAGGTTGTTGTCATAGCTCCCCTGACTAACACACACACTCAGAGCCAATAACACCCATCTGCCAAGTAGACTAAGCACAAACGAATACACACATGCGTGCACACACACAAATGCACACGCGCGCACACACACGCCCTCGAACCAGTCACCTCCCATGCAACTGTAAGTATCAGACAACCTTGAGAGTGGCAAATGGCACCATCTGTCTATTATACAGGCCCCGGGGGAACATACGTTCACACATACTAGAGCTATGTCTTTACCTACTGCATTACCTTACAGAGTCTCAGTACTAGGTATGTCAGATCTCCAAATATAATACATATTGACACAAGTCTAACAAACTAAACAGTGTGTTACGCCCCTAAACTGTTATTTGATTAAACTTTAGGTAATCACTTCCCAGTGTAGTTTCTCTCTGGGTTCAGTAAAGCCAGAGGGGGGTAGAGCTCACATGATTAACAGCCTGCTGAAGAATTACCTCTTTACTGCTGGGATGACACAGACTAATGACAACCTTTGCTCTCCTCCCCTCACACTGAGCACGGTGTGTGCGTGTGTGTGTGTGTGTGTGTGTGTACCATAGAGCACCAATCGTCTGGGTGGGAGGAGGGGAGTAAAGTCAGTTCAGAGGAGGGGAGTAAAGTCAGTTCAGAGGAGGCGGGTTAAGTCAGTTCAGAGGAGGGGAGTAAAGTCAGTTCAGAGGAGGGGAGTAAAGTCAGTTCAGAGGAGGCGGGTTAAGTCAGTTCAGAGGAGGGGAGTAAAGTCAGTTCAGAGGAGGGGAGTAAAGTCAGTTCAGAGGAGGCGGGTTAAGTCAGTTCAGAGGAGGGGAGTAAAGTCAGTTCAGAGGAGGCGGGTTAAGTCAGTTCAGAGGAGGGGGGTTAAGTCAGTTCAGAGGAGGGGGGTTAAGTCAGTTCACAGGAGGGGAGTAAAGTCAGTTCAGAGGAGGCGGGTTAAGTCAGTTCACAGGAGGGGAGTAAAGTCAGTTCAGAGGAGGCGGGTTAAGTCAGTTCACAGGAGGGGAGTAAAGTCAGTTCAGAGGAGGCGGGTTAAGTCAGTTCACAGGAGGCGGGTAAAGTCAGTTCAGAGGAGGGGAGTAAAGTCAGTTCAGAGGAGGGGGGTAAAGTTAGTTCAGAGGAGGCGGGTTAAGTCAGTTCACAGGAGGGGGGTTAAGTCAGTTCAGAGGAGGGGGGTTAAGTCAGTTCAGAGGAGGGGGGTTAAGTCAGTTCAGAGGAGGGGGGTTAAGTCAGTTCAGAGGAGGGGGGTTAAGTCAGTTCAGAGGAGGAGGGTAAAGTCAGTTCAGAGGGGGGTAAAGTCAGTTCAGAGGAGGGGGGTAAAGTCAGTTCAGAGCTCCTCTATAACAATAAGGCAATTTGGTTCTCACAAATCTCTAGCCTTAATACGGCGTAATTGCATATACTGAAAAAGGAACATCTGTCTACAGACCTTAATGTAACATGAATTAACTCATATCTGGGATGAGATCAGAAACTAAGCCAAGCAGCCCCTCTAATGATAAGACACAATTAGAGAATCCATTTGAGTTTCTCCTAATTCAGTTAAAATCGTATAATCTTTTTACAAACCTGCTATCGAGGAGTCTTTACACCCTGCAACAAATTCTGTATTACTGTAGCCTGTCATCCTCTATCTGTTTGAAATCAGGGCAATCTAGATGTAAATCACTCTCCAAACATAGTACAAAAAAAGTATAGCATTCAAGCATCATTCAATCCCTTCTTCATCCTTATCAAACACATAGTCGTATGACTGATAATTCAACCTGCTCTTATGTCCAAAGCAAATAATCAAGACTGTAGACTGAACACACACTCATAAACAGTTCCTCTTCCACATTCAAGAGGATCAAACTAAACGGGTGTTTCCATCTAGCATTGCTGTGAGCAGACAAAACCCAATATGCCAACCTGAGACCCCAAACGCTAGCCTGGTCTCAACTCTACAATAACAGATCTGGGACCAGGCTACCAAAAACACTGCTTGAGGAGAGGTGGAACTGAGTGGAGAGGAGATAGTGTAGTGTATAACCAGTAATAAACAGTGTACTGACTGGCCTGTGTTTCTTCTGCAGGCTGTTCTTGTTCTTCTTCTTGCCGTTGGTGTGAGCAGCCAGGCGTGGGTTGTTGTTCTCCTGGTCAGAGTGCTGGTGACGGTTGCTATGGTTGTTGTGGTGGTTGTTAAGGTGGTTGTTGTGGGCTTTGCGGGAGTCCAGGCTGAATCCGTTAGGGACCCTGGGGGGATTTTTCTTGTGCAGGGGGGGCCCCGCCTGGTTCTCCTCATGGTTCTCCTGGTTCTCCCTGCACTCCTGGGGCTTCAGGGACAGGTCCTTCTGGAGAGGAAGAGGTGAGATGACAACTCTGTTACACTGTAACAAAGTACTTCAACCAAATCTTGAGAGAGGGGAGTAGAGGAGAGGTGAGGTGAAAATGACACTGAAACAAAGTAGAAGTGACAACTCTGTTACACTAAAAACGAAATTCTTCACTAAAGCAAAATACAGTGCCTTCGGAAAGTATTCAGACCCCTTGACTTTTTCCACATTTTGTTACGTTATAGCCTTATTCTAAAATGGATTAAATAACTAAACATTCTCTGCAATCTAAACACAATGCCCCATAATGACAAAGCAAAAACAGGTTGTTACAAAGTTTTGCAAATTTACACAAAATAAAAAACAGAAATACCTGCTATGAGACTCAAAGTTGAGCTCAGGTGCATTCTGTTTCCATTGATCATCCTTGAGATGTTTATACAACTTGATTGGAGTCCGCCTGTGGTAAATTCAATTGATTGGCCATGATTTGGAAAGGCACACACCTGTCTATATAAGGTTCCACAGTTGACAGTGCATGTCAGAGTAAAAACCAAGCAATGTAGTCGAAGGAATTGTCTGTAGAGCTCCGAGACGGGATTGTGTCGAGGCACAGATCTGGGGAAGGGTACCAAAACAATTATGCGGCATTGAAGGTCCCCAAGAACACATTGGCCTCCATCATTATTAAATGGAAGAAGTTTGGAACCACCCAGACTCTTCCTAGAGCTGGCCGCCCGGCCAAACTGAGCAATCGGGGGAGAAGGGCCTTGGTCAGGGAGGTGACCAACAACCCGATGGTCACTCTGACAGAGCTCTAGAGTTCCTCTGTGGAGATAGGATAACTTTCCAGAAGAACAACCATCTCTGCAGCACTCCACCAATCAGGCCTTTATGGTAGAGTGGCCAGACGGAAGCCACTCCTCAGTAAAAGGCACATGACAGCCCGCTTGGAGTTTGCCAAAAGGCACCTAAAGACTCTCAGACCAAGAGAAACAAGATTCTCTGGTCTGATGAAACCAAGATTGAACTCTTTGGCCTGAATGCCAAGCGTCACGTCTGGAGGAAACCTGGCACCATCCCTATGGTGAAGCATGGTGGTGGCAGCATCATGCTGTGGGGATGTTTTTCAGCGGCAGGGACTGGGAGACTAGTCAGGATCGAGGCAAAGATGAAGGGAGCAAAGTATAGAGAGATCCTTGATGAAAACCTGCTCCACAGCGCTCAGGACCTCAGACTGGGGCGAAGGTTTACTTTCCAACAGGACAACAACCCTAAGCACACAGCCAAGACAACGCAGGAGTGGCTTCGGGACAAGTCTCTGAATGTCCTTGAGTGGCCCAGCGAGAGCCCGGACTTGAACCCGATCGAACATCTCTGGAGAGACCTGAAAATAGTTGTGCAGCAACGCTCCCCATCTAACCTGACAGAGCTTGAGAGGATCTGCAGAGAAGAATGGGAGAAACTCCCCAAATACAGGTGTGCCAAGCTTGTAGCATGATACCCAAGAAGACTCGATGCTGTAATCGCTGCCAAATGTGCTTCAACAAAGTACTGAGTAAAGGGTCTGAATACTGAATTTATTTATAAATTAGCAAAAAATGTAAAAGAAAAACTGTTTTGGCTTCGTCATTATGGGGTATTGTGTGTAGATTGATGAGGGATTTTTTTTTACAAATACATTTTAGAATAAGGCTGTAAAGTAACAAAATGTGGAAAAAGTCAAGGGGTCTGACTACTTTTCGAAGGCACTGTATATTCTGTAAAGAAAGAAAGAGGAAAGGAGAGAAGAGGGGAGGTAAATACTCTGTTACACTGAAACAAAGTAGTTCAGGGTCAATTATTTCAAGAGACAGAGAGTGGAGAATAGACAGATAGCTAGATCTTTATTTGACAATTTGAAAAATACAACTCCAGCCACACAAGTACAGTGCAGGGGAGAAGGGGAGAGGTGACAACTATACTGAAACAAACAAAGTACTTCTTATTATCTTGTCTCTGGAGCATACCAAAAGCAATTACATTCATTTAAATACATAATCCTGACAGAATAAGCCTCCTACACCTGATAAAGAGAGCTCATTACGATGATCATCAAAGCTAGGCTTAAAAATAGATAACAAATTTACATTTACAAATGCCAGTTAAAGAAGTAGCTTTTGTATCTGTGCTCTCCAGTGAGCAGTACTAAGAGAGACTGTTCTTCTCCCCTACAGAGACCCACCGTGGGTCGTTGAGCACTAACGACGCATTACATTTAAACATATTGTCACAGGAGAGTCTCATAGGCTAAGGATAGGAGAGCACCACACTGCCTGTCTGTGATTAACCACATATCTATTAGAGCATGGCTGATGATTAGGACACTCACACACACAGCAAATTGGCCAGTGTTACCTAGTGTTGATTTTCAGTGTAACATTTCTAGTGCTGATTCAGGAGTAAAATTACATCTTTAAGTGTTAAATTAACACTCATTGGTGTAAAATAACCCCAGTGTTGGTGTTAATAACCAGAGTTGAACCAAAACCACGCCCATCATTTTCATATTTCCCAGCATGTTCTTTTGCAGGTTGATTTTTAAAATTGTTTGTTTCAATATCTATGTTTTTACATTGATTGATTAATTAATCTTATACTACTCAAATATAAATAACATACATTTTTCTAAACTAATCCAATCTGTTACTTGGACTTATTGCACAACTGTTACTGAAATGGTTGTTCCAGTTTAGATGCTTTAGGTAGTCTCATATCTTAAGATTCCCAACCCTGGCAGTCATTCTGAATGCAGGTTGCGGGTGAATAAAAATTCTAAATGGCTGGATTCCATTAGAAATTACACATCCCTTTGGAAGCCAGCATAATGTGATTTACCGGCCTAATGTGGCATGGAAACCATGAGTTTTAGGCCACTGTATTAGGGTAAAACTAGGCCCTCAAAATAAGGCCTTATTAAAGACTGTATTGTCTTAAAGAATTTAATTTAAATTAAAAACATTCACTTAGGATCTTACTTGGTGAAGGCCACAGGACTGGGAATGAATGAATGCAAAAACCATGTCTCTGTCCCTAAGAAATACAGTCATTGAAGTTCAACCTGTCAACACTCCCACACCCCCTGGTAAAATAGTGGGCACTTACACCTACACTACACTCTGTAACAGATGGAGAAAACAAACCAATAACCAATACACCGGCCCTCACATCTCCTGTCTTGTGTGCTATTTTCCAACCAGATGGGGTTAAACAGTTTGACTGGGGGATCGATAGAACAACTAATCTGCCACAGAGAGGCTGTGTAGTGTACTGTACTGGAGCCATCCAAGCTAAACTTATGGAACAAATCAATTATATTATCTGTAAGGGGACTCATTTTGTAGCAGCAGCAGGAGCCACTCATTTAATACGGTCCAATAAGGAGTGAGTGGGGCAGCTATGATGACACTTCACTGTGGTGATCCAGTCGCAGAGCCAACAGACAGACAGACATTATAAACTGTGTCAACTCAAGTGACAGAGTTCCAGAATGGGTAGGTTGATGAGGATAATGGGTTTGGTGGGAGTGTTGGCTCTGATTCACTGAACCATTATCATTATAACAAAGCCTAATTTTCCTCACAGAAAAACAAACAAATGCTGCATGCATCAACTAATCGTGTTCTCCTTTGTCTTCCACTCTCATCCAACACAAATAATGCAACAAGACATGCATTGTCAGGGATGATAGGAGTGACAAAGTCACAAAGTTCTGAGTGGTTTGAGAAGGACCTATTGTGTTAGTGTGATGTGCGGTTCTAAGCCTCTTAAGAATCTGTTGTATATTTTGTTTTAAACTATCCGTTCTGCATGTTCTTTTGAAGAAGGAATCCGCAGAAAAGGAACAGCGCAACTGTCCTCCCCACAACCGTAAATTGTTTTGTTGACGAAGCGGAGGTGAGGAGCACTGCTCAACGTGATTAAAAAAATTGCAGTACATATTCTGCTGTTCTATTATGCGTGCAATAATGTCAGAGGGAAAAAATAAGTGTTTGTTGTTTGCAGTAACTTCTTTGTTGTTGCAATATCGCAAACGGACGTGGCAGTTTCACCATTAAGGATTCCAGCTTTAACAATGGCAGAACAAATTCCAGGTTCCAGATCATATGCCAGCTTTCAGAACATATTATCGTATTATGTCTAAAATACAGCACAAATCAGTTTTCATGCTTAATAGACTTCACAACGTGTTTTACTCCTGTGAAGGGCTGAGATACATGTGAAATAGTCTGCCTGTCTTACTGTAGAAAATACTATACATAAACTGCCAGTTGAGGATTGGAAACGTTTGGCAGAAAAACTAAAACTCAGAACCTGCCTACGGCCCTGGCTGTGAGCCTGTTTGCTGCACTGTGTGTGAAGCCCTGCCCCTACAGTACAGTACAATCAAACATACTGTCAGTGTTCGCTCAAAGCCAGAGTACTACTCAACCCCCCTGCTGTGTGTGTGTGTCTGTGTGTGTGTGTGTGTGTGTGTGTGTGTGTGTGTGTGTGTGTGTGACCACCTAGACACAGTGGAAGCCTGCTTAACTAATCAAGCTCCACTCAGCTCTGTGCTGGGAGCAGGTCCAGATACCATTGCACCATACACCATCCACCACGCTAAACACAGAGAAGCTGTCCAGATATCAATGAACTATACAGCATCCACCACGCTAAACAACAGTGAACAGATCCTAGAAAAATAATTAATTAATATTGGAAAATGATGCAGCACATGACAAAAGCAGAAGATGACTACTGTATAAGAATTGATGTTAATTAGGCTTAAAAAGTAGAATCCCTACTTGCAATGCATTATTCTTTTGAGTTCAATTAATTTGGATCGTTCAGCATATTGTTATTCACCCCTCATGGAATGGCCTTGACTAAATCAGCAGACGTGTCTATAATAACAGTACTATGAATAAAAGTAAACCAAATACACCAGCTCTTATACCTCACGTGTATCCATCTCTCTGTTGCCTAGAGAGTGAGAGAGGGAAAAGCAACTTTCCAACCCAGCCGTGGTGAATCAGGAGGAGAGGAAAGTAAGTGGACACTTCATGGCTATGCTCTGCCTTTACCAGCTGCATGACTCAAATACACTGAACAAAAACATAAATGCAACATGTAAAGTGTTGGTCCCATATTTCATGAGCTGAAATAAAAGATCCCAGAAATGTTCCATATGCACAAAAAGCTTATTTTGCTCAAATGTTGTGTACAAATTTCTTTACATCCTTGTTAGTGAGCATTTCTCGTTTGCCAAGATAATCCATCCACCTGACAGGTGTGGCATACCAAGAAGCTTACTAAACAGCATGATCATTACACAGGTGCACCTTGTGATGGGGACAATAAAATGCCACTCTAAAATGTTCCGTTTTATCACACAACACAATGCCACAGATGTCTCAAGTTTTGAGGGAGCGTGCAATTGGCATGCTGACTGCAGGAATGTCCACCAGAGCTGTTGCCAGAGAATTTGTTTATTTCTCTAAGCCGCCTCCAAAGTTGTTTTAGAGAATTTGGCAGTAGGTCCAACTGGCCTCACAACCACAGACCACGTGTAACCACCACAGCCCAGGACCTACACATCCAGCTTCTTCACCTACGGGATCGTCTGAGACCAGCCACCCAGACAGCTGATGAAACTGTGGTTTGCAAAACCGGAGAATTTCTGCACAAACTATTAGAAACCGTCTTAGGGAAGCTCATCTGTGTGCATATCGTCCTCACGAGGGTCTTGACCTGACTGCAGTTCGGCGTTGTAACTGACATCAGTGGGCAAATGCTCACCTTCAATGGCCACTGGCATGATGGAGAAGTGTGCTCTTCATGGATGAATCCCGGTTTCAACTGTACCGGGCCGATGGCAGACAGTGTGTATGGCGTTGTGTGGGCGAGTGGTTTGCTGATGTCAATGTTGTGAACAGAGTGCCCCATGGTGGCGGTGGGGTTATGGTATGGGCAGGCATCAGCTACGGACAACGAACACAATTGCATTTTATCGATGCCATTCATCCGCCACCATTACCTCATGTTTCTGCATGATAATGCACGGCCCCATGTTGCAAGGATCTGTCCAGAATTCCTGGAAACTGAAAATGTCCCAGTTCTTCCATGGCCTGCATACTCACCAGACATGTCACCCATTGAATATGTTCGGAATGCTCTGGATCGACGTGTATGACAGCGTGTTCCAGTTCCTGCCAACATCCAGCAACTTCGCAGCCATTGAAGAAGAGTGGGACAACATTCCACAGGCCACAATCAACAGCCTGATCAACTCTATGCGAAGGAGATGTGTCGCGCTGCATGAAGCACAAATGGCGACGGAGAAGATGGCTGCCGTTTTACAGCCCTCTAACCAATTGTACTATTATGTGTGTTTTTTCGCGTTATTTGTAATTTATTTTGTACATAATGTTTATCCAGAGCTTCTGGATATCAGAACAGCGATTACTCACCTCGTATTGTATGAAGATTTTTTATTCAACGAGTCGGACGCGAAGGATATTCTACAGACACCCGACAAGGGCCAAATCCCCGTCATTCGCATGACAAAGAGACAGAGATATCGTGGACATAGGTCGGGGTGCCTTATAAGGATCCGACGGCGAGCGAGTAAACTGCCTCTTCCATCAATCCTATTAGCCAATGTTCAGTCATTTGAAAATAAATTGGACGACCTAAGATTAAGGTTATCCTACCAACGGGACATTAAAAACTATAATATCTTATGTTTCACTGAGTTGTGGCTGAACGACGACATGGATAACATACAGCTGGCGGGATATACGCTACATCGGCAGGATAGAACGGCTGACTCTGGTAAGACAAGGGGTGATGGGCTGTGTATATTTGTAAACAAGTCTCAAAGTTTTGCTCGCCTGAGGTAGAGTATCTCATGATAAACTGTAGACCACACTAAAATAATAATAATAATATGCCATTTAGCAGACGCTTTTATCCAAAGCGACTTACAGTCGTGCGTGCATAAATTTTTTGTGTATGGGTGGTCCCGGGGATCGAACCCACTACCTTGGCGTTACAAGCGCCGTGCTCTACCAGCTGAGCTACAGAGGACCACTATTTACTAAGAGAGTTTTCATCTATTTCATCTTTTTCGTAGCTGTCTATTTACCACAACAAACCGATGCTGGCACTAAGATTGCACTCAATGAGCTGTATAAGGCCATAAGTAAACAGGAAAACGCTCATCTAGAGACAGCGCTCCTTGTGGCCGGGGACTTTTAATGCAGGGAAACTTAAATCCGTTCTACCTAATTTCTACCAGCATGTTAAATGTGCAACCAGAGGGAAAAAATTCTAGACCACCTTTACTCCACACACAGAGACACGTTCAAAGATCTCCCTCGCCCTCCATTTGGCAAATCTGACGATAACTCTATCCTCCTGATTCCTGCTTATAAGCAAAAACTAAAGCAGGAAGCACCAGTGACACGGTTAATAAGGAAGTGGTCAGATGACGCAGATGCTAAGCTACAGGACTGTTTTGCTAGCACAGACTGGAATATGTTCCGGGATTCTTCCGATAGCATTGAGGAGTACACCAGATCAGTCACTGGCTTCATCAATAAGTGCATCGATGACGTCGTCCCCACAGTGACCGTACGTACACACCCCAACCAGAAGCCATGGATTACAGGCAACATCCGCACTGAGCTAAAGGGTAGAGCTGTCGCTTTCAAGGAGCGGGACTCTAACCCGGACACTTATAAGAAATCCCGCTATGCCCTCCGTCGAACCATCAAACACGAAAAGAGTCAATACAGGACTAAGACTGAATCGTACTACACTGGCTCCGATGCTCGTTGGATGTGGCAGAGCTTGAAAACGATTACAGACTACAAAGGGAAGCACAGCCGCGAGCTGCCCAGTGACACAAGCCTACCAGACGAGCTAAATCACTTCTATGCTCGCTTCGAGGCAAGCAACACTGAAGCATGCATGAGAGCATCAGCTGTTCCAGATGACTATGTGATCATGCTCTCCGTAGCCGATGTGAGTAAGACTTTTAAGCAGGTCAACATTCACAAGGCCGCAGGCCTAGACGGATTACCAGGACGTGTACTCCGAGCATGCGCTGACCAACTGACGACACAACAGTGGTAGGCCTGATCACCGACAACGATGAGACAGCCTATAGGGAGGAGGTTAGAGACCTGGCCGTGTGGTGCCAGGATAACAACCTCTCCCTCATCGTGATCAAGACAAAGGAGATGATTGTGGACTACAGGAAAAAAAAGAGGACTGAGCACGCCCCCATTCTCATCGACGGGGCTGTAGTGGAATAGGTTGAGAGCTTCAAGTTCCTTGGTGTCCACATCACCAACGAACTATCATGGTCCAAACATACCAAGACAGTCGTGAAGAGGGCACGACAAAGCCTATTCCCCCTCAGGAGACTGAAAAGATTTGGCATGGGTCCTCAAATCCTCAAAAAGATATACAGCGGCACCATCGAGAGCATCCTGACTGGTTGCATCACCGCCTGGTATGGCAACTGCCTGGCCTCCGACCGCAATGCACTACAGAGGGTAGTGCGTACGGCCCAGTACATCACTGGGGCCAAGCTTCCTGCCATCCAGGACCTCTATACCAGGCGGTGTCAGAGGAAGGCCCTAAAAATTGTCAAAGACTCCCGCCACCCTAGTCATAGACTGTTCTCTCTGCTACCGCACGGCAAGCGGTACCGGAGCACCAAGTCTAGGACCAAAAGGCTTCTTAACAGCTTCTACCCCGAAGCCATAAGACTCCTGAACAGCTAATCATGGCTACCCGAACTATTTGCATAGCCTTTTTTTATTCATCTATTTTTTACTTAACACTTTTATTTTATTTTATTTTTCTTAAAACTGCATTGTTGGTTGTAAGTAATCATTTCACTGTAAGGTCTACACCTGTTGTATTCGGCGCATGTAGCAAATACAATTTGATTTTATTTGATTTGAAATTATGGTCACACCAGATACTGACTGGTTTTCTGATCCACGCCCATACCTTTTTTTTTAAGGTATCTGTGACCAACAGATGCATATCTGTATTCCCAGTCGTGAAATCCATTGATTAGGGCCTAATTAATTCACTTCAATTGACTGATTTCCTTATACAGTGAGGGAAAAAAGTATTTGATCCCCTGCTGATTTTGTACATTTTCCCACTGACAAAGACATGATCAGTCTATCATTTTAATGGTAGGTTTATTTGAAAACTGAGAGACAGAATAACAACAAAAAAATCCAGAAAAACGCATGTCAAAAATGTTATAAATTGATTTGCATTTTAATGAGGGAAATAAGTATTTGACCCCTCTGCAAAACATGACTTAGTACTTGGTGGCAAAACCCTTGTTGGCAATCACAGAGGTTAGACGTTTCTTGTATTTGGCCACCAGGTTTGCACACATCTCAGGAGGGATTTTGTCCCACTCCTCTTTGCAGATCTTCTCCAAGTCATCAAGGTTTCGAGGCTGACGTTTGGTCACTCGAACCTTCAGCTCCCTCCACAGATTTTCTGTGGGATTAAGGTCTGGAGACTGGCTAGGCCACTCCAGGACCTTAATGTGCTTCTTCTTGAGCCACTCCTTTGTTGCCTTGGCCGTGTGTTTTGGGTCATTGTCATGTTGGAATACCCATCCACGACCCATTTTCAATGCCCTGGCTGAGGGAAGGAGGTTCTCACACAAGATTTGACGGTACATGGCCCCGTCCATCGTCCCTTTGATGCAGTGAAGTTGTCCTGTCCCCTTAGCAGAAAAACACCCCCAAAGCATAATGTTTCCACCTCCATGTTTGACGGTGGGGATGGTGTTCTTGGGTCATAGGCAGCATTCCTCCTCCTCCAAACACGGTGAGTTGAGTTGATGCCAAAGAGCTCGATTTTGGTCTCATCTGACCACAACACTTTCACCCAGTTCTCCTCTGAATCATTCAGATGTTCATTGGCAAACTTCAGATGGGCATGTATATGTGCTTTCTTGAGCAGGGGGACCTTGCGGGCGCTGCAGGATTTCAGTCCTTCACGGCGTAGTGTGTTACCAATTGTTTTCTTGGTGACTATGGGAGATTGACAGTTCTTTTGTGTTTCTTCCATTTGCGAATAATCGCACCAACTGTTGTCACCTTCTCACCAAGCTGCTTCGCGATGGTCTTGTAGACCATTCCAGCCTTGTGTAGGTCTACATTCCTGTCCCTGACATCCTTGGAGAGCTCTTTGGTCTTGGCCATGGTGGAGAGTTTGGAATCTGATTGATTGATTGCTTCTGTGGACAGGTGTCTTTTATACAGGTAACAAGATGAGATCAGGAGCACTCCCTTTAAGAGTGTGCTCCTAATCTCAGCTCGTTACCTGTATAAAAGACACCTGAGAGCCAGAAATCTTTCTGATTGAGAGGGGGTCAAATACTTATTTCCCTCATTAAAATGCAAATCAATTTATAACATTTTTGACATGCGTTTTTCTGGATTTTATTTTCGTTATTCTGTCTCTCAATGTTCAAATAAACCTACCATTAAAATTATAGACTGATCATGTCTTTGTCAGTGGGCAAACGTTCAAAATCAGCAGGGGATCAAATACTTTTTTCCCTCACTGTATGAACTGTAACTCAGTAAAATCTTAGAAATTGTTGCATGTTGCGTTTATATTTTAGTTCAGTGTATATTTACCAGTCAAGGCTGCTAGAAGATGTTAGAAGCTGCTCCTCTATGGCCTATGTTACGCCAGGAATTCAAAGGCCTAAAGTAAGCAATACTACAACTGCTGTTCAACAATGTGTCTGTAGGCAAGCAGACTAACAGCTCTGCTCTGTCTAATGTATGAGTGGTATAGCAGCGAGGGCGTCACAGAGGCAGACATAAAAGGGATAATTCCTACAAAGAGCACATCATTGGCAGTTTGAAAAGGTTGTGTAGGAGAACGCTGAATAATCATGGCTCATGATTCATACCCAGGGACACGAGACAGACTGCAATGAAGCTGCCGCTCACAGATGTATGTGGATAGAGAGATGAGAGCGAGATCAGATAAGATCATCCACGACCAGCTCTAAGTATCTCATAATGTTCTAATAGCTTTAGAACCATTCTGTCGCTCAGGGCTCGAGGGTAGAAAGAACCGCTGTCAATTCCACTGTCTCACATTGTAAAAGTCTCTCTGGTATCAGCAGTGACTCAAAACAAACCCCCTCTTCCTCTCTGCTAGCGAATGCTTTCAAGTGCAGATAAGACAACGTCTCGAGTGTAAACAAAGGCAAGGGTGTCTGAAGCCTGTACAGCCGCTGAGGCGAGGTGAGCAGTGAATTACTCCCCAACAGACAACACCATCTACAATGTGTTTATCCGCATACCTTTGTCTCTGTCTCCTGTGTTTCTGATAGCACATCCAGACCAATATTGGGCCTAGCAGCAGACTTCAAAAGATCCCGAGCCAGCACACACACACACAGATACTGTATATACACACCCGCAAAGGTGCACGCATGCACGCACCAGACGCACACCAGTCTGGTCAATCTGCTGGCATGTGTCTCATTACAACAGAGACAAACACTTTATTTCTCTCTCTCTCCCTCTCTCTCTGTTCAGACAAACAGCACAGCACAACAAAAATGTTAAAAAAAACATCACAGTAGGATATCTGCTGATCTGATTTCCTGATTGTGTTGGTTGTTCAACTACAGCAGACCCTTGGTGAGTTCATTTCACACACAGGACCCTAACAGGCTGGGGACTGGAGATGAGGAACCCAGATCTGAAGGAAGAACAGAAGAAGAAGCGATTCCTCTTGTATTATTCCTTATCTCTGCTTGGTCCCGAGAGCAGCACAATCAGTCCCCCTCACTAAAACTCTAGCAGCGCAGCACTGTGTCATGCCTGGCTCTGCTCAACAGATCATATCAAAGACAAGAATCACAACGCCTGCTGTCTGCTGCATCAGAGACTCAGGGAGAGGCTCAGGAGAATCATCATAACATGCACTGCTTAGCAATATTTTGATGACGCACTCTGGCCACGTAATGTAACAGACAGGGAAGAGGTCTGACTGGAACCATTCCCATTAAGGTATAAAACTACCTTTCTAGCTTAATGCACTGCTGGTCATATTGACAATAAAAAAGTGTGAGCAGATCCAAAACCAACGGATCCATATCTATGTGTGTAACGTATTAGGTTAGGCATTAGAACTACAGTATAGTACAGTAACCAAACAGAGAGAAGAGAAACATTACCAAGACCAGACAGCACAGCACCCTAATGAGATGCAAACATATTCAGCATCAGTCATACAAGCAAACAACAACATTTACCCTCATTAAATAAACATGAGGAGTGGAGCACTGAGTGTGTGTGTGTGTGTGTGTCACATTGAACAGATAGAGCCTGTCAGGCTGGTTATTCTGATGGTAATGATCATGTAGTGGCCTTCTAAAAGGCAGTGCATTGGTATTCATTAAGGCTGCGTTTAAACAGGCAGCCTAATTCTGTTGACCAATCACATCAGACCTTTTTCAGAGCTGATTGGTCAAAAGATCAATTAGTGAAAAAAAGATCAGAATTGGGCTGCCTGTGTAAACAGCCCATGTAGCCTAGATTGTAAAGATCATAAATAGTAAATAGCCGGAAAGACAATAATCTTCTGCTAAAATCTATCAAATCGTGGCAGACATAGTAGTGGATTTTCTCTTTGAAGCCCTAACCCTTTTCAGATTAACTAATTCCTCCTAATTGATGACAGATGCGAAAGGAAATTAAGCATTTGCTTGAACAGGCAGAGAGAAAGAGATCTCTCACTGTGACTGCACTGGGCCAGCCTTGTTATTCTACATTCATACACATCTATTCAATGCAGTGGATCACATTATTACTCCTTTGGACCTATTCATTTATTACTATTGGATGATCACTGTAGGCTATAACTGTAGGCTATAACTGGCAGCAGCATAATCAGACATTATACAATTTTTACACTCTTCGACATTTACTGCCTTATTTGATATAGTCATTTAGCTGAGCAGACCATGAACATATTGCTGTATCTCAAAACATTCCAAATGCACAAAGAAAGAGAACAGGAGGGAGGAGGAGGAGAGGGATTATTGGGATGATGTCAATACAGACAATGAATAAGAGAAGGAAAAGGGAGAGAGAGAGAGAGAGAGAGAGAGAGAGAGAGAGAGAGAGAGAGAGAGAGAGAGAGAGAGAGAGAGAGAGAGAGAGAGAGAGAGAGAGAGAGAGAGAGAGAGAGAGTACTCAGATGAGGTGAGGTTTCAGAGTAAAGCTGAGAGTTTGAGCTTTATCACTGTAATGTAGTACTGTAATGTTCACCACCCAATAGCATGTTGTTAATTAATTGTTACATGTATGTTACTGTACAGTCCAATTAGTTATTTTTCTGCTCTTTCCACTCCCCTTTTTTTCTCTCTCAACCATCTCCTCCATAATTCAGACCACTATAGGGAGACACTAGGGAGAAGGGAGTAATCCTGTAAACGTACTGTATATGTCACTGTTGTTCTGTACTGTAACTGTTACCATTCACTTCCGTGCTCAATAACTCACACACCCCTCTCCTCAGGATTTGAGTGTATCCTTTAGTGCTCTAAAACATAAGTAGTTTGCTCACTGCGATGATGCCGGGACAACAATGGTAGTACAACAACAGCTCTCTCCTGGGATCTCGAGAGGTAATGCTTGATTTAACAAGGCCTTTTTATGTGATTCACAGCAGAAAATGGTCCCTGGGAGAGGACAGAGGGAGGAGAGGGAGGAATAGTGAATAGCAGTGGGCAATGTTGAAGGCAGAGTTTTTAGCACTGATGACAGGTAAGTTTCTCTCTCCTCTCCTGCAAAACCAAACTGCTGTCTGTCAGGCTAGGGAATCAGCAGACTCTCTAGTGAAAGTGACAAACTGACACGTTTTAATTTGAGTAAAAAACAACTTTGTATCGAAGGAGTGCCTTTGATTTGATGGCATGCACATGCACAGTTTGTTGCGAGATGACCATTAGACTCGATGGCATGTTTCTACGCATGAGTTTAGCTAGCCAACATCGCCATGACATCGCCTACAAGCTTTATCAGTGATTTCTACTGGAGGAGCAGTCTGACCATTTTCATACTGTACTGTCGTTGCTAGAATCAAGCTTATTTGTCTTGAGATAAGCTGACTAGACAGGGAATGCAGGCTAGATATTTTGTCTGCACCTAGAAGTGTATGTGGGAGAGAACTTGGTAAACCTTTCAATGTGAGATGTAGGCCTGGAAATAGGTGGGTGCTTACAATAACTAAGTACATGGTTGAACTCAGTGTGTCCTCCATAATACCCACTCCTCTCTCCTCCACCCATCCCTCCTTCCCTCTTGTGACGTGATGTTTCTTATGGGATAGCATGGCTTCAGCGAAGCAGGCAAGGTTGCTTAGCAACTGGGTACAGCAAGCACATCATTAGACTGCATTGATGCTCACTCAATCCTCCATAACCTGTCTCACTCATTCCTCCATAACCTGTCTCACTCAAACCTCTATAACCTGTCTCACTCAAACCTCTATAACCTGTCTCACTCAATCCTCCATAACCTGTCTCACTCAAATCTTCATAATGTCTCACTCAAACCTCCATAACCTGTCTCACTCAAACCTCCATAACCTGTCTCACTCAAACCTCCATAACCTGTCTCACTCAAGCCTCCATTACCTGTCTCACTCAAACCTCCATAACCTGTCTCACTCAAGCCTCCATAACCTGTCTCACTCAAACCTCTATAACCTGTCTCACTCAAACCTCTATAACCTGTCTCACTCAAACCTCCATAACCTGTCTCATTCAAATATTCATAATGTCTCACTCATTCCTCTATAACCTGTCTCACTAAATCCTCCATAATGTCTCACTCAATCATCCATAACCGATCTCACTCAAACATCCATAACCTGTCTCACTCAATTTTCCATAACCTTTCTGAGTACTTGTTGCTCTCTCGATTCATCAATACATGACAAATCTGAACATTTTGTTTAAGAGAAACTAAACTGAGCTTTCTTAATGCAGCACAGTGCAAACCAACTCTGACATAATTATGCTGTATCAACCATTTAAATCTGGTTAGACAAATTAATCAAGTCTAACTGAAATCTCATTGATTACAATGATAAAAGAGGAACTGTTGGGAAATGTGCCGCTGCGTTCTGCATTCTCCCAAGTCATGACAAAACACTGAAATTGAAGTTGGTAGATAACCTAAAAAAATGTAAATGAATAAAGTTCACACCAATGACAAGAATTCAGTCCAACATTCATTGCAAACGTTCACAATACTCAGTTGGATACAAAAAATCAACACTGTTCTTTGAGGTTAAGTGCACTTACAATAAGCTGCAATATCACAATCAGTGCACTAAGGACAGGGCATTATAACATACCCAATAATGAGTTAATGTCATTGCAAAAACATGTGTTCGGGGCAATACTGCTATTAATGTTTAGTTAAATCAATAGGTTAGTGCATGCTGTTCTCTGTGAGAGGAGGCGAGACAAGATCTATTTCCTCCTTCTAATGTAAAACTCTATGCTCTATTCCTGCTCTCCAGAGACCTGCCACCTGAACTATTTATAGGTTGTACACATTAAAGCTAACAGTGGAACGTGAACTCACAGGCCTCAGCCCTGGCTCTGCCATGCTAAATAGAATCAGAGTGAAAGCCAGGCTAGAGCGGGCGCAAGGGCAGTGCTGTGCTGCTGTTGAAGGAAAAAGGAAATAGTGAGACATGCTGGAAATGTGCTAAAATATAATTTGTTAGCTAGATACAGTTGAGAGAGAGAGAGAGTGCTTCGTGCTTGTGTGAGCCAAGACATGATGGATCAAAAGCACAAAGAGGTGACGTGTCTAGCAATAACTTGGGATTTTCCCCTCAGAAAGCTGTCGATGGAGATGGATTTTCACCTCATGTACAGTCGAAGGCAGCAGCCCACATCAGGACGATGTACAATGAAAATGCCTTTAGAAATAGCCTACTTATGTTTCTGTAGGCTTATGTTGCATTAGGGTTCTCTGGAAATAAAATCATTAGATAGGAGTTGTTTTATGTCTCCGCTGGTTTCCCCACTAATAGACCAGACCATGTGATGTATGACCAGTGACAAGTGTTTGTCCAACAGTGTCACAGACAGATCACAGCTTATGGCGACTTATGGGATATTTTACACTCTGTAACCAGGTTTCCATCTAACGTTTTTATTCGAGTAAAGTACATGTCGGATAAAACATTTAATGAAAGTCCTGATGGAAACAGCAAATTTGTCGGCAAGCTTTCCAATTGTCGACAAAAAAAAATACGCTAGACAAGGTGGGATCTTTTTGTGTCTGTAAAATGAATTATGCGAGAAATGGAAATGCATTTATGCGCAAATATTGATATAATAACCATCATATCGAGTCACGCGATGTTGTGTGGTCCTCCCACTACGACTCGGGAAAGCATGCAGTTGATTAGGTTATGATGAACTTCACGGGGTGATGAAAATCCACGGTGATGAGCTTGATGCTCCTTTCAAATAAATTCTGGTATTCTGGTAACATGATGATCGATGCTTGTATGCCGTTTGACAAATAAAAATAATCTCGCTCTTTTGGCCATAATGATCTCATTATGTAGGTAGCCTACCTGCACTGTATCTGGGAGCTGTTGGCTAGAGCACAACATACCAAGACCAGAATGAGCACATTCGCTATGTAACGCAACATTTGTTGTGACAAAACCATCAGTAGAGTTGAAAATGCAATGGAAACCCATTTAACTTGTATTCTTTATTCGGTACATGAGAATTTAACCGCAAAAGTTATTTTTATGTACACTACATCATCACGCACAGCATTTTATCCGCAAAAAGTAAATTTGATGGAAACACATCTCAGATGGGAAAATGCGCATATAGTTTTTATGCAGATTTTTGAATATTCTCATGAAAATCTGTCACCAATTGGATTGAAACCTAGCTTGTGGTCCTGAGAGCAATAGCAGCCTGGAGAGAGGAATCATTCAACAGGCATTCTAGACTAGAGAAACTCTCTGTGCGTTAGGTTACTACTTCGTTCCTTGGCAATAGTGATTTAGACAGAGCCCTGATGTAGAGAAGGACACTGGTGTAGCATACAAACTACGTCGGTTTCTAAAAATTGACCTGGGGTCACAGGCCCTGTCCTTACTATCTTATCTGTGATCTGTGCATTCCTTTCCCAAGCTAACCATTTTGCATCTCAGGTCTGGTGTTAATATGGTTTTATATAATTTGTTAGTATCATTTTGTGGGCAGTGTGCTTTGCATGGGCTGAGGAGATCGTAAACCAGGTTTCAAGGAAAAAACAAACCACTCCCAAAGTCCCTGAGAAAACAAGAGAGAGACTAACAGAATAAAAATGCGAAAACATTGCAAAAATATTTATTGGAAATATGAATGTGATTAAGGCCCAAAGTGGTTTCTCTCCTCCGTTAAGTCTTGTTAAGCTTGTCTGATCTCATTGACCTACATGGAGATCGCAACGTTGTATCTGTCCCATTATGGCGCCTGAGAGTGCACGGGTAGCACCATTGAGGCCATCTCCATTTTGAAGTAGTTCATTTTCTTCTTTTACTACTTCTATGAGATGGTAAACAAACTGAAAGGGTGCATACTGCCACCTGGAGTGTGTTGTTTGAACAGGTATAAAGCCAAGGTTGGCAATTGACTGTCACCTGCAGTTATGGAATGTTTGTTCACGAGTATAATTCATTGGCTGATCTCTCCTGATAACCTGGATGGAATTATGTGTTCCTTCCTTAACCCATAGTAAGTCCCACCCAGTTGACTACTTCAAAATGGTGAAAGTGCTCAATGGCGCTGCCCATGCTAAAATGGGCTGTTGGGCACAAAAGTCCTCTATACAACTGTACGTTGACCTCCTTGCACCAATACAATGATGGCCCTCTTCTACCCTCTCTCTCTCGCTCTCTCGCCCTCTCCTTCTCTCTCTCTCTTTTTCTCTCCCTCTTCCTCACCCTCTACTTTTCCCAGGATCCAGTTCACGGACTGAACAGCAATCGTTAAATACTTGGAGAAGAGGATGAATGTGTTTGTTTTCAAACCCTGCTACTCCCATCCATGTAGTTAACTAAAAGCTTGCCTTGCACCTCATAGTGAGCATAATACAACTTCATTACAACCTACACTACCGTTCAAAAGTTTGGGGTCACTTAGAAATGCCCTTGTTTTCCAAAGAAAATCATTTTTTTTGTCCATTAAAATAACATCAAATTGATCAGAAATACAGTGTAGACATTGTTAATGTTGTAAATGGCTATTGTAGCTGGAAACGGCTGATTTTTAATGGTATATCTACATAGGCGTACAGAGGCCCATTATCTGCAACCATCAGTCCTGTGTTCCAATGGCACGTTGTGTTTGCTAATCCAAGTTTATCATTTTAAAAGGCTAATTGATCATTAGAAAACCCTTTTGCAATTATGTTAGCACAGCTGAAAACTGTTGTGCTGATTAAAGAAGAAATACAACTGGCCTTCTTGAGACTAGTTGAGTATCTGGAGCATCAGCAATTGTAGGTTCAATTACAGGCTCAAAATGGCCAGAAACAAAGAACTTCCTTCTGAAACTCGTCAGTCTATTCTTGTTCTGAGAAATGAAGGCTATTCCATGCGAGAAATTGCCAAGAAACTGAAGATCTCGTACAACGCTGTGTACTACTCCCTTCACAGAATAGCGCAAACTGGCTCTAACCAAAATAGAAAGAGGAGTGGGAGGCCCCGGTGCACAACTGAGCAAGAGGACAAATACATTAGAGTGTCTAATTTGAGAAACAGACGCCTCACAGGTCCTCTACTGGTAGCTTCATTAAATAGTACCCGCAAAACACCAGTCTCAACGTCAACAGTGAAGAGGCGACTCCGGGATGCTGACATTCTAGGCAGAGTTGCAAAGAAAAAGCCATATCTCAGACTGGCCAATAAAAATAAAAGATTAAGATGGGCAAAAGAACACAGACACTGGACAGAGGAAGATTGGAAAAAAGTGTTATGGACAGACGAATCGAAGTTTGAGGTGTTCGGATCACAAAGAAGAACATTTGTGAGACGCAGACCAAATGAAAAGATGCTGGAGGAGTGCTTGATGCCATCTGTCAAGCATGGTGGAGGCAATGTGATGGTCTGGGGGTGCTTTGGTGGTGGTAAAGTGGGAGATTTGTACAGGGTAAAAGGGATCTTGAAGAAGGAAGGCTATCACTCCATTTTGCAACGCCATGCCATACCCTGTGGACGGCGCTTGATTGGAGCCAATTTCCTCCTACAACAGGACAATGACCCAAAGCACAGCTCCAAACTATGCAATAACTATTTAGGGAAGAAGCAGTCTGATATTCTGTCTATAATGGAGTGGCCAGCACAGTCACCGGATCTCAACCCTATTGAGCTGTTGTGGGAGCAGCTTGACCGTATGGTATGTAAGAAGTGCCCATCAAGCCAATCCAACTTGTGGGAGGTGCTTCAGGAAGTATGGGGTGAAATCTCTTCAGATTACCTCAACAGATTGACAACTAGAATGCCAAAGGTCTACAAGGCTGCAAATGTAGGACTCTTTGACGGAAGCAAAGTTTGAAGGACACAATTATTATTTCAATTAAAAATAATTATTTCTAACCTGACTACATTTCCTATAAATGTTGCTATATTTCCTATTCAAACTCATTTCATGTATGTTTTCATGGAAAACAAGGATATTTCTAAGTGACCCGAAACATTTGAACGGTAGTGCACATTAGCTATTAGCTAAACAAATACAATTTCCATTTACATCGAGGCAAAGAAACGAAATAGTCCACAATTAACACTGCCTGCCTTCTGAGGGTCTGAGAAGGATTATGGCTGCATCTCCCATGGGCCCTGGTCAAAGGTAGTGCACTATAAAGGTAATAAGTTGTCATTTGGGATGCAGTGATGCACCGTATGTCGATTATGTTGAACAACAAGTAATGCTCAACTGCAAGCCCCATCGCTATTCTCTATCTTCACTTGTATCCCCTAAGACTGTGTGGCCAGGGAACACTCAAATACCTTTTCTACTGTCACATCCCCAAGCCTCCTGTGAGGCCACATAAACCTCAGTGCTGTAAAAGCATCCCATCTGTCTGCTGAAACATCACAGTGTATGTCTATCTTTCTCTCCAACCTTCCGAGCCAATTATAGCCTGTCACAGCAACTAAACACCAGCTTACAGTAGAGTAGTGATCCACATGTACAGTGTCTTCAGAAAGTATTCATACCACTTGACATGACATTTTGTTGTGTTACAGCCTGAATTCAAAATTGATTAAAAAACAACAAAAAATCTCTCACCCATCTACACACAATAACCCATAATGACAAAGTGAAAACATGTTTTTAGAAATGTTTGCAAATGTATTGAAAATGAAATACAGACATATCACATTTACATAAGTATTCACACCCCTGAGTCAATACTTTGTAGAAGCACCTTTGGCAGCGATTACACCTTTGAATCATCTTGGGTATGTCTGTATCAGCTTTGCACATCTGGATTTGGGGATTTTCTCAATCTTTTATGTTTGATGGGGAATGGTGGTGAACAGCAATCTTCAAGTTTTTCCACAGATTTTCAATGGGATTCAAGTCTGGGCTTTGGCTGGGCCATTTAAGGACTTTCACATTCTTGTGCTGATGCCATTCCAGCGTTGCTTTGGCTGTATGCTTAGGGTCATTGTCCTGTTTGAACGTAAATATTCACCCCAGTTGTTTGCACTCTGAAGCAGGTTCTCATCAAGGATTTGCCTATATTTGGCTCCATTCATTGTTCATTCTATCCTTACCAGTCTCCCAGTCCCTGCCGCTGAAAAGCATCCCCATAGCATGATGCTGCCACCATCATGCTTCACGGTAGGGATGGTGTTAGACGGGTGATGAGCTGTGCCTGGTTTTCTCCAGATATAGAGATTTGCATTCAGGCCAAAGTGTAACATTTTTGTCTCATCTGACCAAATATTTTTTGCCTTATGCTCTCAGAGTCTTTCAAGTGCCTTTTTGCAAACTCCAGTTGTGTTGTCATGCGCCTTTTTCTCAGAAGTGGCATCCGTCTGGCCACTCTCCCATAAAGGGCGGCAGGTAGCCTATCGGTTAAGAGCATTGGGCCAGTAACCGAAAGGTCGCTGGTTCAAATCCCCAGCCTGCAAGGTGGACAAATATGCTGTTGAGAAAGAAAGTTAACTCCCAACAACAACTGCTCCCTGGGCGCCATGGACGTTGATTAAGGCAGCCCCTTGCACCTCTCTGATTCAGCAGGGTTTGGTTAAATGCGGAAGACACATACCGGTTGAATGCATTCAGTTGTGCAACTGACTAGGTATCCCCTTTCCCTAAATCCCAGATTGGTGAAGTGCTGTAGAGACAGGTTCTCCCATCTCAGCCAAGGAACTCTGTAGTTCTGTCAGAGTGTTAATTGGGTTCTTGTCCCTGACCAAGGTCTTGTTTGGTCGGACCACCCACTCTAGGCAGAGTCTGGGTAGTTCCATCGTTTTCAAAATGATGCAGACCACTATACTATTGGAAACGTTCAACACTCTATAAATTGTTTTATACCCTTCCCCAGATATATGCCTCATCACAATTCTATCTCGTAGCTCTACGGACAGTTCCTCGGACTTCATGGTATAGTTTCTACTCTGACATGCACTGTCAACTGTGGGACCTTATACAGACAGGTGTGTTTCTTTCTCATGTCCAACCAATTGAATTGGCCACAGGTGGACTCCAAGTTGTAGTGACATCTCAAGGACGATCAAAGAAAATTGGATGCACCTGAGCTCAATTTGGAGTGTCATAGCAAAGGGGTGTGAATACTTATGTAAATATAATATTTCTGTATTTCATTTGTCATTATGGGGTATTGTGTGTAGATGAGTGAGATTATTTCTTTATTTTGAATTCAGGATGTAACACAACAAAATGTGGAATAAGGGGTATAAATACTTTCTTAAGGCACTGTACGTAATTGGTACCCCTCTGGTCAAGTGTGGCTTTTCACTGTTTCCCCAGCAATAACACAGACAGGAGAGACTGAGAGAGAAATCAGCAGCCTCTTTAGACTGTGGGAGTGTATATACAGTGTTGTCCTCTGTGTCATCGTCCTGAAGCTATCGCTGACCTGTAACGTACTCCTGTAACACCAGCTCAAATGGTTTGAATATATAATAGATTACATGGCCTAGTTATGATGATACAGTGTAATAATGTTGTTATGGGTTAGCAGGTAATGCAGGCCAGAGTGCACTTACTAAGTACAGTAGGGTGCTTCACCTTATACACTACAGTGTGTAACAGGACTGTATGAGTGGGAGTACAGCACACATGGGATGCAGGAGAGGAGACGAGAGGAGAGGAGAGAGACCTGTTGCTCAGTGCTGAGGTATGGTATACAACATTCCACCTAGGCCTATAGTCACCTCTTAAAACAACCTCTCACCCACCTCCCTCCCAGCACTGTCTCAAACACTCCACTCCACCACAGCGCTAGAGGGAGCAGCTGGACACAGAGCAACACTATCGTTTAGCGCCTGATCAAAACCCTGCTTTAAATGCTAATGTCTACCTAGCTGCAACAGCCATGGCAGCTACTGCTCTCATTCCACTCTGTGATCCAACAGGTGCTTGTCTGGCATTATCTCAAACAGTCTCAAAAGACAGGAGGGGAGTTCATTTTACCTTCACTCGACCACCAACAAAATTGGTGGATGCAATGTGGAATGGTGGGTTTATCTGCATGTAAACCAATAATTAAAAGACAAACAGATGCAACAATCCTAATTTGTTATCTGCTATTGATTTAATCAGTTATCTCAAAATAGTCAAACAAAACATCTATGTGCACCAGCTGTCCACCAACGACTTAATTTGATGTGAATATGCAAATGAAGATACTCCAAATTAGCTAGAGACGGGTTCACACTACACCAGCAAATTACTACCATGATGATCCACCCAACAGCTCCTCATCCCCGGCCCCATTCTCCATACCCCCTGCCCCCCTTTCCCCCCCTTGATCCCCTCATACTGACCCCTCGATTCCCCCATCCTGCCACTATTAAGTTTACAATAAAGAACATGATTTCCAGAGGTGGCACTAGGTGTTATTAGGAGTGGATTTGTGTGGGTGTGTGTGTGCGTGTGTGTGTCCAATACCCGACAAAACCAAATAAAAAATAAACACATCACAACTGTATAGGCTATCAGAAAAAACACACACACTTCCTTAATAGTCCTGGAGTGATTGGCTAATCAGAACGCAGGCTCTTTAAATCTCTTCAGGAAATTGGCTGTGATGAATCCTTACAGAATGAACCATCTGTGTTAAGCCCGGGAATGAATGATCTTAGACAACAACTATAGTACTTCTGAATCAGGGAAAAGACGTTGCTTTTCAATTAGCCACACTAATGAAATATTATAGAATCTTGCCTCAACATTAAGCCCCACTAGGCTAGCACCATTATTTATGTCATGGCACAGTTCCCACTCTGTGTGCCTGTTTGTTGCTGTTTATCAGCCAAATCAATTATTCTAACAGATTCTATGCAGACAGAAAATACACACACATGCCATGCACACACACACTCTGGGAGGAGTTCCAGAAATACAAAACATGGAGAGACTGGGAAGGAGAGACTGGGAAGGAGGGAAGGAAGGAAGGAGACAGACAGACGGACAAAGACAGGAAAGAAGAAGAAAGAGACAGGTATAGCTCTGCTACATAGATGCCTACCATTCAGCTGTTTTTCTAACCTCATTGTCTGAAGCGTTAACGTTAGGTAGTAAGTGGCTACTGTGCTTGAAATTTAGCTAGCTTGTTGCTACCTGGATAGCTACTAGTAAACATTAGCTGGAACGACCTAGCGAACAGACGCGAACTGGCTGAGTCAATTCAGTGGCTAGCTTTGCACTTGGCTAGCTAACAGTAGCTGCTAGGGGTAAGTTATTGTAGTATCTGAAAGTCTATGATTTTGCTGACGTTTGCAAATGGTGTGTTAGAGGAACTTGGCTCAGCTTGCGGAAACATCTGGAAAACATTACTATAGGGGCCCCCTAAAACAGAGGAGAGTCTGCTATGTAGAGGCCAGGGATTGGTCTATTAAAATCACGCCATATTATGTTACATAGGATATAAATACCATGTTTTGAACAAAGGACGGGGAGAATAACATATTAGAGATTGGGTCAGTTGTTCTCCGGATTTCTGCAGGAGTCTGTAAATTGATACTGTAATCTTTGATGTAATAAACCATTATAATCAAGGACAGTCTCAGCGGATTTCTTGTCATCACAGCATGTCAGCATCGTTGTCTCGACACCACATTTATTGGCAACGAGGAATTTGGGACGTGTTGCGTCTGTTCAACGTTGCATCATGGGCTCCGAGCTGACTCTCGCTCCAGAGTCCGGCGGATAAGGGTGAGCTTTCTCACCACTTTGGGCACTGGTCAGTTCGTGTGGCTGTGTGTGTGCGTTGGGGGGACGCACCGTGACGGACCTGTGTGTGCCGTGCTATTTGCTGTGTGATGAGAATCCGTTCTAAATTTCTAAATTTGTTTGCGTTGGGAACAACGCAAACAGGGGGGAGTGTCTATAGGAATTGTTAACACTGGGCACACGGATATTTGGCTTGAATAAAATTAAAAGGAGTGTCCAGGAATAGCATGAAGGAATAAGGCCAGGAAATAAGGAAAAAGTATACTATTAGGACGTCGCTGATTTAAGGAAGCCCTCAAACGAGGCGATCATTAGGATGGGCCGAAAATCCTGAAAACTCACTAGGTTGATTTTTAAGGTCAGTTCTGGGATCTGGAGTTTGTGGAATATATATTCAATTGTACGTTACCTCTCAACATATAGTTGACGAGGTATATGTTCGAAGTAACCTCTCATTGAATATCTGCATCTCGAGGTAGCAGAAATTTAGGAAGGAACAATGAGAAATAAGGAGCGACGGTAGCATGCTTAGTGTATTGTATGAACGGATGCATTCCTCTTGAATTGTGTGTGTGTGTGAGGAAGAGAGCCTATGCGTGTGTGTGTGTAAATGGAGAGGTCTCTGCTGTGTGTCGACTAAGGCTATGACAACAGGGGTTTTAGTTTTTTGTAAGGAAATATGTTAGTTAAGGTTAAAACCTTATGAGTCTCCATTAGAGAGAACGTTTACAAATTGTTAAAAAACTATGAGCCCCTGGGAGGACGATTATTTGTAATGGATAAGAAAATAACTATAAATCTGCAGATTAGAATAAGTGAAGATAAGAAACTTCGAAGTAGGATTTGTGTTCTATGTTCTGTGTTGGTTTGTGAGTTTTGTTAAGTGTTACTGTTTGTCTGTGTTGGAAATAATGGAGGGACAGCTGGTCTGTCTGCTTTCTGTTGTTTAGCTTGGAGAGAGCTGCTTGGGAGAGCTCCTCTCGCTTTGAAATCGCACTGGTGAATGAGCTGCGCATGCGTGGGATTTTATGAGTTTAGAGTTACGCAGAGCAAATATGCCACTCCCCTGCCTGCACTGAGCTGCTGTGACACGCAGACTTAGTGCTGCAGGGATGTGAAAAGGGGGAGACTTTGAATACACACAGATAAAGTATTATGTTTGATAAGTGGCTGTTGCTTAACTATGAAACTATTTGATTGAGATCTATTGAATTTATAAATGAGAGATATGTTGACGGATTAAAAATAAAAATAATTAAATAAATAAAATAAAATGTTATTGCGCTATTTATTATATTCCTGAGTTAAGCTGTTTGCTTATTTCTTAGCGCGAATGTGAACATAGGTATGCATAAAATACTAAATTGTTGTCTGTTTCCTTTGTTCTCCTGTCATGTGAGAGACGAGAAGGAGGAGACAGAGAGAGAGAGGAGGTGCTGACCAGTGCGTCACGCGACAGTGTGTGCTGCACTGGATCCAGTCCAATCAAGGCCAGTACTGTTCTGTTCACAAACTTACTTTCCCATACAGGATATTGTGTGTGCCTAGCATATTTCATGTTGTGACAATTTAACAGGGACTTGGCAACAGACTAATCAATTGATGTAATTAAGAATTGCACATTGGAGTTTTTTGTGCATGGGTTGGTTTGATTAGAGTTGTGTTGGAAATCCAGCACTGACATTATTCTGTAAAATTAAGGTAATTGGGTGATTATTAAGCAATTGGTTTGTGAGTGCTGTAGTGTTGCTGGATTACAGGACTTTCTTTTTTGGATTGCTCTGAAGTTGACTAGTTTCCTTTACTTTTCCTGATCAGATGTGGTAAGATTGCCACTAATCAATAAAATAAAATAAAAATAAATAAGTAAATAAATTGATGAATGAATTGATTGATTGATTGATTAGTTAATTAATTGATTGATTGATTGATTAATTGATTGATTGATTAATTATTTAATTAATTATTATTTTTTTTAAATAAAAAAATAAAAAGGAGGGAAACATAAGCTACATAGTCTAAAGTATTTTTTGGGTTTACTAATTAATTGGTTTAAAATAATAATAATAAATAAAAAATTCACAATAAAGGAATATAAAAGAGTGGTTACAATGGGGAAAAAGGACATCAAAACTATTAAAGTAATTACTCCTGTTTATGTAGTACAAAATAGTACTCCTCTAGTTAATGATATTGCAAGGTTATCTGGAAAATGGAATAAACGTTGGCCTGACATTGAACAACCATGGCCAGTGGAAGGGACTCTTAACCCAGACGTCATCAAGATAATGCAAGTGCTTGTGTCGACATTTAAGGCAGATCAAAAGAAAGGGGAAAAAAGGGGAACAACGTAAAGAAAAGAGACAAAGAGAGCTGGGTGTTCTTAAGTTGTTTGAAAATGAGGGACAAAAACTGATAAAAGATTCAAAGATAAAAGAGACGAAGGTATAGAGAAAATGGCAAAAGAGGCGAAGGTAACAGAAAAACTAATGGCAGAAGTCAATACACCTTTCTCACATAAGGATTCAACAAAAAGACCCCCACCTTACGAGGAAGAAGTAGAGTTTAAGGACGTCTATCCTCAGCTTCCAATTATCATTCAGGAGTGTGATTATTGCATCAGAGATGAAGATGAACTAATAATAGAGAGAGGACAAGCAGAAACAACCATAAAGATGAATCCAAACTCAAAAAGTAAGAAGAAAACGACATGTCTGGAAACTAAGGGTAGAGTGAGGTTCAGGAGGATGGAATTTGAAGAAGATGATGATGATGATGATCAGAGTGATTCAGAAGAGATCATGGGTGGATATGACCCTGTGATCAGACAGCGGTTGGCTAGAGCGGAAAGAAGGGGTGATGAAAGTTGGAAGGAGAAGGATACAAGAGATCTGAGCTCTGATGAAAGTCAAGATGAAGACAGCGATAAAGATTTGGAGATTAAAGGTGCTTCATGTTCAAGAGGATTCTATTCTACAATGACTAGCACAGAAGAAATAGAAAGAGATATAGATCGATGCATATCATGCTTGGATAAGGCGAATAATTTAGAAGAAGTAAGAGAACTGGAAGAACAACTCAAGAAGCTGAAGATACAGAAGGAGAAACTGCTGAAAAAATAATCTCAAAAATTTCAGAGGAAATACATATTGAGGCCAAGAAAAGGGAGCACAAGTAAGAAGATGATGCCAGTGATAATTCGAGGACAGAACCTGGAGTATAAGCCTTTGCAGAATACCGATATGTCAGATATACTTGAGAAGCTGCCTACTCTTCAAGATGGAGCATATCCTTGGATTTCTAAGTTGGAAGAAATTACGGTGGGAACACAGTCTGCCATAGGAGACATTAAGAGACTTTTGGCTAATCTCCTTGGGATTCCAGGAATGGAAGAAATTTTTCAGAGAGCTGGACTTCATCGATATGTGGGGACTGCCGTGAATGATCCTGAATTGTTAGCTGCAAGCAGAAATCGGCTGTGGAGAGCACTGAAAGATACGTTTCCAACAAATGTGCATCCTGACAACATTCAGATTGACCCACTAGGACAACAAGAAAATCAGAGAGCCTATGTGTCAAGAGTTCATCAAGTGTGGAGAAATATTACCGGAAATGATCCAGTCCCACCTGCGAGCTAAACTGCAGGTGGGACTGCCCTCATCAGTAAGGAGCAAACTGGCAGAGGTGGTTGGACTTGGAAGCATGACAAAAGGTGTCTATACAGATCATATAGCCCATCAAGTGGATCTGTACCGGAAAAAGGAACACAACCAGAAAGAACAGGACCAAGAAACTCTCAGAAAACTCAATCAAATACAACTGGTGGAGAATAAGAAGGAGAAGAAACAGGCTTTGGTTATGCAGAATCAGTGTTCACCAAATCAACAATCACTGCCACAGCTTCAACCGAACCAGGTCCAACCGCAATTGTACCAGCCACCACTAGTGGGACAAGTTGTTTCATATCCACAGCCAGTTTCTGGACAGACACAGAATTGGAGAGGAAGAGGACGAGAAGGCTTAGGAAGAGGAAGAGGAGGAAGATTTAATCCATACTTCCAGCAACCTTCAGAAGTGTGTTATAATTGTGGACAGGTTGGTCACTTTGCCTGTGAGTGTAATGGGCCAGGAGGAAACACCAGAGGGAATTTCAGAGGAAGATACAGGGGCCAGTCAAGATCATCTGGAGGACCGGTGAACCCGTATAGGGGCCCGGAGCAAGGATTCTAGAGATGCCCAGAAGATCCGAAAGGGGGGTGTCAGCTGGTAGCATCAGGACCGGAAAAAGATCCAACAATTGAGGTGAAAGTAAACAAATGACCATTGGAAGTGATGGCGGATAGCGGAGCTGCTTTTACCTGTGTTCGGCCTGAAGATGCTACACTTTCCCTATGTCCAATCAACTAATTAGGACAATCGGATTTGAGGGAGTGAAACAGCTGATTCCTCTTACGAAACCAATTGAGCTCTGCTATGAAAATCAGAAAATTACAATACCCATACTGGTATCGGAACATACACCTATCGCATTGTTGGGAAGAGATGCATTGTGTAAATTGAACTGTACAATAAAATGTACACCAGACGGCTGTCTGGTAGAAGTGCCAAAGGAAAAGGTTTACCAATTGTTGATGCCGACAGAGATGGATTCTTCTTCAGTATTCTGGATTGGAAATCTCAGTGAAGATTTTTTGAAGCAGGCTAAGATATGGGAGAAATTCATTGTGGCAAACATGCCAGATGCGAGGCTTCCGGAATATCCATTTCATTGTACGCTCAAGTATTTCAAGAATGCTGCCCAATCGAACTCACAGGAATGGTTGAGTCATCAACGAAAGAAAGTTCAACTCAGCTCATGTTGCATAATTTTAGGGCCACAAGGAGCAGCTATGAAGATAAACACAGACGATTATCTGGACAAAGAATTTGAGATTGAGAAGAGTGTGCCACATGTGACCCTGTTGGTTTCTGAAGACTATGAGCAGAAGCATATAGGAGAAATGATGACAGCAGCAGAGAAAGCTGTTTTTGTACCGATGAAAGAGAATTTGGCGATTTGGAGGAGTGAAGATCAGCAATTTCTCAAAATCATGATTTCGGCTCAAGGACAAGGACAGCCACAAGCTGTACGGATGACACATGAATAATATTTGCAGTGCGAAGATGGATTCAGACCCTATGAAAGAGGAGATGTTGCAACAAGTTCCAGAATGTTTGTGGTCTCAACACAGTACCGATATTGGACTTGTGAAATCAGCCCAACCGGTGAAAGTTGAACTTCGACCAGGAGCCAGACCTCCTTGGAAGAATCAGTATCCATTGAGAGATGAAGCAATCCAAGGGATTGAACCACAAATTGAAGGACTTTCGAAAGCAGGTGTTTTGAAGACAATAAAACATCCTCAGAGTAACAAGCCTTTGTTGCCTTTGAGGAAACCTGATGAAACTTATCGTATGGTTCATGATTTGAGAAGCAGTGAATGAAATAGTAACTGATTTTCCAGCAGAAGATTTGATAGGGATAGATCAGATAATGCAAAGCACTGTCATTCAGTATGTGGATGATATAATTATCTGCTCACAGAATAAGGAAAGGTGTCATAAAGACTCAATTAAATTGCTACAGGTATTGGTAGAAAAGAGGCATGTGCAACCAAGCAAAAAGAAGCTAAGTGGGTTGCCAAGTTTTTGTGTAAAGAGGTCATAAGCAGGTGGGGATTTCCTGATCGAAATATCCTCAGATAATGGGAAGGAGTTTTGTGGATAAATCAGTGAAATTGATTTTTCAAAAAGTGGAAGAAAAAAAAAGATTGGGGGAAAAAAGTCAGATCAAAATGTTAGGAAAACTAGGGTTGAAGTAACTCTAGGAAATTTTGAATATCTGATTGTGTGATAATTTTTTACATTTCTTTGCATATTATTGTGATATTTAGTATTTTCTTATGAATCAAAGGGGGGAAATGGAATGCGATTCATTTTTATATATCATTTATATATCATTTTATATTATTTTGATATTGATGTTTTAATTTTCATGTGTTGCTTTGAAAAAGATACTGGTTGGTCTTTTCTTTTCTTCCAGAAGTATATGGGGATGTGTAGAGTGGGATTCAAATACTCAAACATGGACAATATGAATGGACTGGAGGAAGTGGAACAAGGAAGGTGTGGAAATGTTCAGATTCCATCATCGACGTTGCATTGAAAGTCGACACTGCTGAGGAGATGCAGTGTAGTGGACTACATTCCAGTGTCTGCAATGATATATATACATATTTGTATGTGTAATACATAATTTGTGTCATATTCTTTCTGTATAAATGTTTTGAAGAATTATGTTTTCTGTTGTTGGGTACATGTGGGGACCTCAGATGCTTTTTTTTTTTTTTTTGAAGCTTAGGGATATTGGGTCTAGGCAGGGACAGAGAGAATCCACAGGAGGGTCCGATGGGTCGACCAGCCTGAATGTGGACATTTTTGATTGTATTTTGTTTTCTGAGGTTTTCATGTGTATTCAATTGCATCATAGCTTAAAATGCATTGATAAAGATGTATGAATTGATCTGGAGTACTTAGGTGGTCGCCTGGGGCAGAGGGGCCGTGAGAGAATTTTCCTGTCTTGATTGATTGATGGATATTTGGAATGAAAGCTGCCAGACAGGTTTTTCACTCTTACACTCCATAACAATTTATTTACACTCCATAACAATTTATTTACACTCCATAACAATTTATTTACACTCCATACAAAAATGTGTCTATATAAAAATGTGTTTACTCTCCATACATTTTGGTTTATTGCTAAAGTTACTCAAGAACAAAAATTGTTATTTGCCATAATCCTATTCTTTTTGTTTTCGAGACTTAATTAGTCTCGAAGGGGGGAAATATGTAGTATCTGAAAGTCTATGATTTTGCTGAGGTTGGCAAATGGTGTGTTAGAGGAACTTGGCTCTGCTTGCGGAAACATCTGGAAAACATTACTATAGGGGCCCCCTAAAACAGAGGAGAGTCTGCTATGTAGAGGCCAGGGATTGGTCTATTAAAATCACACCATATTATGCTACATAGGATATAAATACCATGTTTTGAACAAAGGACGGGGAGAATAACATATTAGAGATTGGGTCAGTTGTTCTCCGGATTTCTGCAGGAGTCTGTAAATTGATACTGTAATCTTTTATGTAATAAACCATTATAATCAAGGACAGTGTCAGCGGATTTCTTGTCATCACAGCATGTCAGCATCGTTGTCTCGACACCACATTATAACCTACATTTGTGTTTTGTTTTTACATACTGGTAGCCAGAGTCGTTCAAGGGAATTCGGGACATGGGTGACTAGTTAACGTTAGCTTGGCTCTCTCTGTGTGTTCGTGCCGTGGGAGGAGGGGTTTCTTCTTTGTCTGAATGGCTAGCAATGGCTAGCTAGTATGCTAACTATTCTAGCTAACTAACTGTCTGAATAAGTTGACGACGGACTCGCTCAAGCTGTCGGGACTAACCCACAACGTTAGACACGGACACGAATGATCTGCTTGGCGTGTTGACACACTGGTGGTTTGTTGTGGCCGAGTATTGGTGCTAAACCGTGTTGTTGGAGTCCGGCATGCTAGTTGGCTGTGGCGTCATATGACTAGGTGCCCTGGACGATTTTCACGGAAGAATACTGTACCAAGTTAGCTAGCTGAATAAACTAAGTTAGTCTATTCCTAGAAAACATTGAACCGCTGTAGTTTACAACAATTATAGTTTCTGAGGTGGAAGTTGGGAGAGTTATATTTGGGTGTTTCATTGAAACGTAAGTGAGGGAGGCCCCGCTCTCTCCTTTCCCAGATGTTTAGTTCATTTCATTCCGATCTCCTTTGCATTATTGTAGCCATTTTCTGTAGCCTGTCAACTATGCCTCTTTCTATCCCTGTTCTCTCCTCTCCGCACAGGCTATACAAACGCCTCACACCGCGTGGCTGCTGCCTCTCTAACCTGGTGGTCCCTGCACGCACCACCCACGTGGAGTTCAAGGTCTCAGGCAGCCTCTGGAACTGCCATTCTGCTGCCAACAAGGCAGAGTTCATCTCAGCCTATGCTACCCTCCAGTCCCTCGACTTCTTGGCGCTGACGGAAACATGGATTACCACTGAAAACACTGCTACTCCTACTGCTCTCTCCTCGTCTGACCATGTGTTCTCGCATACCCCGAGAGCATCTGGTCAGCGGGGTGGTGGCACAGGAATCCTCATCTCTCCCAAGTGGACATTCTCTCTTTTTCCCCTGACCCATCTGTCTATCTCCTCTTTTGAATTCCATGCTGTCACAGTCACTAGCCCATTCAAGCTTAACATCCTCCCTGCTGAATCCTCCTCCCCCCCCTCCTCCTCCCTCTCTGTGGATGACTTCGTCAACCATTTTAAAAAGAAGGTTGACGACATCCGATCCTCGTTTGTTAAGTCAAATGACACTGCTGGTCCTGCTCACACTGCCCTACCCTATGCTTTGACTTCTTTCTCCCCTCTCTCTCCAGATAAAATCTTGCGACTTGTGATGGCCGGCCGCCAAACAACCTGCCCGCTTGACCCTATCCCTCCTCTCTTCTCCAGACCATCTCCGGTGACCTTCTCCCTTACCTCACTTCGCTCATCAACTCATCCTTGACCGCTGGCTATGTCCCTTCCGTCTTCAAGAGAGCGAGAGTTGCACCCCTTCTCAAAAAACCAACACTCGATCCCTCTGATGTCAACAACTACAGACCAGTATCCCTTCTTTCTTTTCTCTCCAAAACTCCTGAGCGTGCCGTCTTTAGCCAACTCTCTTGCTATCTCTATTTGAATGACCTTCTTGATCCAAACCAGTCAGGTTTCAAGACTGGTCATTCAACTGAGACTGCTCTTCTCTGTGTCACGGAGGCTCTCCGCACTGCTAAAGCTAACTATCTCTCCTCTGCTCTTGTCCTTCTAGACCTGTCTGCTGCCTTTGATACTGTGAACCATCAGATCCTCCTCTCCACCCTCTCCGAGCTGGGCATCTCCGGCGCGGCTCACTCTTGGATTGCGTCCTACCTGACCGGTCGCTCCTACCAAATGGCGTGGCGAGAATCTGTCTCCGCACCACGTGCTCTCAACACTGGTGTCCCCCAGGGCTCAGTTCTAGGCCCTCTCCTATTCTCGCTATACACCAAGTCACTTGGCTCTGTCATATCCTCACATGGCCTCTCCTATCATTGCTACGCAGACGACACACAACTAATCTTCTCCTTTCCCCCTTCTGATAACCAGGTGGCAAATTGCATCTCTGCATGTCTGGCAGACATATCAGTGTGGATGACGGATCACCACCTCAAGCTGAACCTCGGCAAGACGGAGCTGCTCTTCCTCCCGGGGAAGGACTGCCCGTTCCATGATCTCGCCATCACGGTTGACAACTCCGTTGTGTCCTCCTCCCAGAGTGTGAAGAGCCTTGGCATGACCCTGGACAACACCCTGTCATTCTCCGCTAACATCAAGGCGGTGACCCGATCCTGTAGGTTCATGCTCTACAACATTCGGAGAGTACGAGCCTGCCTTACACAGGAAGCGGCACAGGTCCTAATCCAGGCACTTGTCATCTCCCGTCTGGATTACTGTAACTCGCTGTTGGCTGGGCTCCCTGCCTGTGCCATTAAACCCCTACAACTCATCCAGAATGCCGCAGCCCGTCTGGTGTTCAACCTTCCCAAGTTCTCTCACGTCACCCCGCTCCTCCGCACACTCCACTGGCTTCCAGTTGAAGCTCGCATTTGCTACAAGACCATGGTGTTTGCCTACGGAGCTGTGAGGGGAACGGCACCTCCGTACCTTCAGGCTCTGATCAGTCCCTACACCCAAACGAGGGCATTGCGTTCATCCACCTCTGGCCTGCTGGCCGCCCTACCTCTGCGGAAGCACAGTTCCCCCTCAGCCCAGTCAAAACTGTTCGCTGCTCTGGCACCCCAATGGTGGAACAAGCTCCCTCACGACGCCAGGACAGCGGAGTCACTCACCACCTTCCGGAGACACTTGAAACCCCACCTCTTTAAGGAATACCTGGGGATCCTTCTAACCCCCTTACCCCACCCCACCCCAAAAAAAATAAAAATAAAATAACATATTGTAAAGTGGTTATCCCACTGGCTATAAGGTGAATGCACCAATTTGTAAGTCGCTCTGGATAAGAGCGTCTGCTAAATGACGTAAATGTAAATATAAATGTAGATGCATAATTATAAAATTGTGTGTTTTCCTCATATTTTGCATTAAAATATTATAATCTAGTAAATCCAAACATATGAAGTATATTGAACGCCCACCTCTATGACCCCTATTTACCCCATCAGTACACTCACAGAGATCCTGATTGCTCTGGGACACAGAGAGATCCATAGCTAAGTAACGCCCTATGCCTAGAGTGCTGTACACTGTGTGTGCCTATCCCTCAGGCTGAACATAGGCTCATAATGCATGCCTGGCTGCTTGATCTAGTTCACAGTACTACATGTTTAGAGAGACTAGGCTCCTGGGATGAAGGAAGCTGCGTAGAGCTTAGGAAATGGGAAATGGTCTGGTTTAACCACTGAAGTCTGTGGTCCTGAAAAAAATGCACTAAGATTGAGATAATGTGTAGTAACTCTGTACTGTACATACAGTGGGGAGAACAAGTATTTGATACACTGCCGATTTTGCAGGTTTTCCTACTTACAAAGCATGTAGAGGTCTGTAATTTTTATGATAGGTACACTTCAACTGTGAGAGACGGAATCTAAAACAAAAATCCAGAAAATCACATTGTATGATTTTTAAGTAATTCATTTGCATTTTATTGCATGACATAAGTATTTGATACATCAGAAAAGCAGAACTTAATATTTGGTACAGAAACCTTTGTTTGCAATTACAGAGATCATATGTTTCCTGTAGGTCTTGACCAGGTTTGCACACACTGCAGCAGGGATTTTGGCCCACTCCTCCATACAGACCTTCTCCAGATCCTTCAGGTTTCGGGGGCTGTCGCTGGGCAATACGGACTTTCAACTCCCTCCAAAGATTTTCTATTGGGTTCAGGTCTGGAGACTGGCTAGGCCACTCCAGGACCTTGAGATGCTTCTACGGAGCCACTCCTTAGTTGCCCTGGCTGTGTGTTTCGGGTCGTTGTCATGCTGGAAGACCCAGCCACGACCCATCTTCAATGCTCTTACTGAGGGAAGGAGGTTGTTGGCCAAGATCTCGCGATACATGGCCCCATCCATCCTCCCCTCAATACGGTGCAGTCGTCCTGTCCCCCTTGCAGAAAAGCATCCCCAAAGAATGATGTTTCCACCTCCATGCTTAATGTTGGGATGGTGTTCTTGGGGTTGTACTCATCCTTCTTCTTCCCCCAAACACGGTGAGTGTAGTTTAGACCAAAAAGCTATATTTTTGTCTCATCAGACCACATGACCTTCTCCCATTCCTCCTCTGGATCATCCAGATGGTCATTGGCAAACTTCAGACGGGCCTGGACATGCGCTGGCTTGAGCAGGGGGACCTTGCGTGCGCTGCAGGATTTTTATCCATGACGGCGTAGTGTGTTACTAATGGTTTTCTTTGAGACTGTGGTCCCAGCTCTCTTCAGGTCATTGACAAGGTCCTGCCGTGTAGTTCTGGGCTGATCCCTCACCTTCCTCATGATAATTGATGCCCCACGAGGTGAGATCTTGCATGGAGCCCCAGACCGAGGGTGATTGACCGTCATCTTGAACTTCTTCCATTTTCTAATAATTGCGCAAACAGTTGTTGCCTTCTCACCAAGCTGCTTGCCTATTGTCCTGTAGCCCATCCCAGCCTTGTGCAGGTCTACAATTTTATCCCTGATGTCCTTACACAGATCTCTGGTCTTGGCCATTGTGGAGAGGTTGGAGTCTGTTTGATTGAGTGTGTGGACAGGCGTCTTTTATACAGGTAACGAGTTCAAACAGGTGCAGTTAATACAGGTAATGAGTGGAGAACAGGAGGGCTTCTTAAAGAAAAACTAACAGGTCTGTGAGAGCCGGAATTCTTACTGGTTGGTAGGTGATCAAATACTTATGTCATGCAATAAAATGCAAATGAATTACTTAAAAATCATACAATGTGATTTTCTGGATTTTTGTTTTAGATTCCGTCTCTCACAGTTGAAGTGTACCTATGATAAAAATTACAGACCTCTACATGCTTTGTAAGTAGGAAAACCTGCAAAATCGGCAGTGTATCAAATACTTGTTCTCCCCACTGTATATACCTTTCAGAATATTTCCCCTAATGTTATTAGCCTACCTCCTCTTTCTCGCTCTATTGTTGCTTCACTCCTTCCTCGCTTTCAACAGTTAAATGAAATATGTGTCATTGTCCTTATCTTCATCATTCTAATGACATCCTGGAATAATTTAGGACTATAATTAGATGCAGAAGGCTTTCACTTCTCTTCACGAAGATTGAATAGTTATGGGTCTGAATAAATACTGCTATAGCCTATCGCCATTGTGCGTTCACTCTTCTTTCAAACTACCCGTGAGTTAAATTGGCTGCTGTATTTAACATTCAGCAAAAAAATTGGTTACGTCCCTCTTTGAATAGTCTATTGGTATAAGAAAAGCTAAAACAAAGAATGTCGAGCAAGCTATTGTAGTTTAGCTTTTACTGCATGGGACTCCAAGAAATAAGGAGCGTTTTTTAAGGAGAGGCCATCGGAGCACATGTGCTTGTGTATTACGCAAGAGACAGAGACTATAAGTTAGAAGCTTATTATGCATAACCCGTCATTAATTAGCTAAATATAAGGCTTATACTGCATTTAATTTATTACCTGAAAGAGGTAGGCTAGCACATCTACGGTCCTTTCAGAAAGTATTCAGACCCCTTGACTTTTTTACTCATCAATCTACACACAATACCCCATAATGACAAAGCAAAAACAGGTTTTTATACTTTTTTTGCTAATTTATTAAACATAAAAAACTGAAATATCACATTTACATAAGTATTCAGACCCTTTACTCAGTACTTTGTTGAAGCACCTTTGGCAGCGATTACAGCCTCGAGTCTTCTTGGGTATGACGCTACAAGCGTGGCACACCTGTATTTGGGAAGTTTCTCCCATTCTTCTCTGCAGATCCTCTCAAGCTCTGTCAGGTTGGATGGGGAGCGTTGCTGCACAGCTATTTTCAGGTCTCTCCAGAGATGTTCGATCAGGTTCAAGTCCGGGCTTTGGCTCGGCCACTCAAGGACATTCAGAGACTTGTCCTGAAGCCACTCCTGCGTTGTCTTGGCTGTGTGCTTAGGTTCGTTGTCCTGTTGGAAGGTGAAACTTCGACCCAGTCTGAGGTCCTGAGCGCTCTGGAGCAGGTTTTCATTAAGGATCTCTCTGTACTTTGCTTCGTTCATCTTTGCCTCGATCCTGACTAGTCTCCCAGTCCCTGCCGCTGAAAAACAGCATGATGCTGCCACCACCATGCTTCACCATAGGGATGGTGCCAGGTTTCCTCCAGACGTGACGCTTGGCATTCAGGCTAAAGAGTTCAATCTTGGTTTCATCAGACCAGAGAATCTTATTTCTCATGGTCTGAGAGTCTTTAGGTGCCTTTTGGCAAACTCCAAGCGGGCTGTCTTGTGCCTTTTACTGAGGAGTGGCTTCCGTCTGGCCACTACCATAAAGGCCTGATTGGTGGAGTGCTGCAGAGATGGTTGTCCTTCTGGAAATGTATCCCATCTCCACAGAGGAACTCTGGAGCTCTGTCAGTGTGACCATTGGGTTCTTGGTCACCTTCCTGACCAAGGCCCTTCTCCCCTGATTGCTCAGTTTGGCCGGGCAGCCAGCTCTAGGAAGAGTCTTGGTGGTTCCAAACTTCTTCCATTTAAGAATGATGGAGGCCACTGTGTTCTTGGGGTCCTTCAATGCTGTAGACATTTTTTGGTACCCTTCCCCAGATCTGTGCCTCGACACAATCCTGTCTCGGAGCTCTACGGACAATTCCTTCGACCTCATTGCTTGGTTTTTGCTCTGACATGCACTGTCAACTGTGGGACCTTATATAGACAGGTGTGTGCCTTTCCAAATCATGTCCAATCACGTTGTAGAAACATCTCAAGGATGATCAATGGAAACAGGATGCACCTGAGCTCAATTTCAAGTCTCATAGCAAAGGGTTTGAATACTTATGTAAATAAGGTATTTCTGTTTAGTTTTTTTATAAATTAGCAAAAATTGTCATTATGAGGTATTGTGTGTAGATTGCTGAGAAAAAAAAAAATCCATTTTAGAATAAGGCTGTAACGTAACAAAATGTGGAAAAAGTCAAGGGGTCTGAATAGTTTCCGAATGCACTGTATATATATTATATGGCTATACTGTATATCAATCTAGAACAGGATTATCTATTTTGGATGCAATTTGAATAAAGTTCATGGAGAGAGAGAAAGACTGCAAGAGAGTGCTCGCGAGTGCACTGATTTAAAGCAACGATATTCGAGTGTTAGGCTGTTTTAAAACTCTGCAGCTGCAATTAAAAAATTATAATATTTACAATACCCCCGAAAGCAGATGGAGATGGGTAAATTAGATGCGCATTCAGTCATTATATTACTGTAGCATAGGCTATGCTGCAGCAAATGTAGGTCTACCTCTCACAAGAAGAAAAGTGACTATGATGAGATGATAGGTCTACTATATGCATTGTGAACTGCGCTCCATACCGATATGGGCTGTCTGTCCCCAACCTGAGCGTTGATTCATCATGCAGAGGCCATAGAGAAGCCAGAGTTAGACATTGCATATAATTTAACAGTTCCATTTCACACCATGCTGTTCATATAAATAATTTATTATAACTTACCGGTATCTCGCAGTTATTTATCCTGGGAAAAGGGAGTGGTTTTGGGTGGTAAATCCCAATAAATCTCGGTAACCGGGTTCTCACCATTCAACCCTAGTGCACACTCAAAAAAGAGATTCAAGGTTTATTTTTAGTATTTATTTCATTCAGGGCGATATATCAAATTAATTCGATGAATTCTAATTTATGTTTATGTGCGATATTCCAATTGCCTGTATCGAAATAATCACGTTTTTATGAGCGTTTATGTCCGCTTGTTCTCATGTTGTCTTTTTGGTCTTGTCTCGTTCGCTCCTTCTGTGCTGTGCTCATCTGAATATAATGATGAGATGCTCATGTCTCTGCCCTAACAATGGGAGTTGTTGTCCCAAAGGCGGGAAGGTAGGCGACAAGTTTAGGTCCAAAATAAGCCCATAGAAATGAATTGGGTTTATTTTTGACAGATTATTTTGATCTCGCTTCGCCTCTTCCTCTCTGTTTACACACACACACCAATCCCCCCCTGCCACTCACACCAACACAGTGGAGAGATCACTTCTTTCTCTCTGACAAACGGTTTCAACTCGCTATTTACATTTGAGCTTTGGTCCAACAGAATTGGTCATATGGACACCGAAACACAATGCGACATTATTTTACTGTAATAGAGGAGATGTTAACCTTTCTAACGATACACTAAGCACATGGGCTTGTGCATTTTCATAGATAGACTTGTAAGCCAGATCAGTGATTATTGCAAAACAGCAGGTTAAACTATTTTGATAAAATAATTAAATTATTAGTGGGTCTTATGGTTGTAGAAGGCTTATATTTAGCCTAATTTCACACTCTTTGAATTCATTAGATTATTGCTGACTGGTTGAAATGTAGTGTACTTGACCTTTAATTGTACAACAAAGCTTATTTAGAGAAAAACATTTTTTAAATCAAGATATATATTGTGAATCGCCCATTAGTTTGAAGAAAATCAAGATACAGTGCCCTCCATAATTATTGGGACATTGAATACTTTTTTCTTCTTTTGGCTCTATACTCCAAACGTTCAGATTTTACATCAAACAATGAATGTGTTTCTGATTATTTTGTGCCCAATAGAAATGAATGGTAAATAATGTATTGTGTCATATTGGAGTCACTTTTATTGTAAATAAAAAATATAATAAACACTAAACACTTCTACATTAATGTGGATGCTACCATGATTACGGATAGTCCTGAATGAATCGTGAATAATGATGAGTGAGAAAGTTAGAGTACAGAGCCAAAATAATAAAAAATGCTTCACAGTCCCAATAATTAAGGAGGGCACCCGGAATGAAATAAATACTAAAAATAAACTTATTTAGTAATAGATACACAATTTTGGAATTCTATTCCTCTGACACACACACACACACACAAATACTGTAGGCTCACACACATCTATCGTCTCTTAGTCCCAACTCAGCAGTTTTCCTGGGCCGGGTAAAGTGAGCATGCATGTGTGTGTGTGTGCATGCATGTGCACAGACTGTAGCGCTGTATCCTCGAGGTGAGCTGCACACTGGGCCTGACAGCTGACAAGAGGCAAGCAGACACACACACAGCTCTGTGAAATGCTACAAAGCCCAATGAAGGCCTGGGAGCAGCCCAGGGGCTCAGAGCTTCAGCAGCAGAGATGGAGAGAGGAAGAAAAAAAAAAAAAAAAAGAGAGAGAGAGAGAGAGAGAGAGAGAGAGAGAGAGAGAGTGATGGTTGTGGTGTGCAGCACTGAGCACTGTGCTCTGCTGTGTGATCCACTCACTTAACCAACACAGAAAGACAAATAAAAAAATGAAATGATGGGGTAAGAGCAGGCACACCCCCTCCCTCCTTCCCTCCCACTCACCCCCTTCTTTCTCCCTAACCTCCCTCCCTCCATTCCCTGTGGCCCATGCCAAGCCTATGCTACAATGGGAATAAATGTCTGGAAAGGCGGAAGGCAGGTGGAAGGAGGCAGGGAAATTCTAGTCAATGAGAGGGCAGATACGCTTGTGGACAACAGGCACAACTCCGATATAAAATAGTTTTTCTCAAAGTTGCCAGAATGCCATGTGTGTCCACTTATATCAGTACATTCTTAACAACCTAAACATTACGAAACTTCTATTCGATCAAATAAGCATCACATAGTAAATTAGCAATTCAATTTAATGTTGACAAAATTCACTCTCTCATTGACCTCAATACAACAAATCCCCACTTCCTCTGCTTCTCTCTGTATTTTTGCATGGACCGATTTTTGGGCGGAGTCAAGCCTCTCCCTTCGCTTCTTCCTCTCTATAGTAATTCACAAGCTAAAAGCTGTCCCTATTTAGCCAGTAGCTTGAAAACCTCCTAAAAGCTTGAAAACCCCATTCAATTTCTGCCCAAAGTTTAGGAAAAAAACTAAAACTGAACATCCTTCATGAAGGTTTTTATTTTTGTTAATTTTGGAGTCGAAGATAAGAGAGTGAGAGAGAGAGAGAGAGAGAGAGAGAGAGCGAGAGAGAGAGAGAGAGAGAGAGAGAACTGCTGTCTTTTTCATTTAACCTTTATTTATACAGGTTATTCTCATTGACATAAAATCTATTTTACAAGAGAGACCTGTACAGTACTGTCTGAGTGAATATATAGAGGACACTGAGAAAAGCAGAGAGAGCGAGAGTGGGTGGGAGTTGAGAGTTAAGAGACAGCTCTGAATACCTCCGCTCTGCCGGGCTGGGCCCAGGTCATTACCTGTGTTTGTCTTGGAAGTGAATGCATTACAACACTGGCTCTGGCTGGCTCTAAAACCAAATCAGTTCAAGAGCTGGAACACTGCCTACAGTGTTATGCAGACACAAACCAATACAAAAGGGAGGTTTTTAATACAATGGATGTTACACACTGCAGACCCAACACATGCGCGCACACACAGCAGCCAATTGTTTGTCATTATGCCCCGTGCAGTGTATGGAATGTAACATTAAGTGTTCCATGGTTATACACGGGCCCTAACCTGATAAATATAGACTAGAACAACAGGGGGGTCTCTCTATCATGGACTGCGTTGACAAGCTTGTCATGGCGATTTAAACAGGGAAGCAGCAAGTTAAAATATGTAAAATTTGTATGAATCTGCGAAAGACACGCTCTATCCCTCCAGATCCCACAGCCCATCACAAGGCCCCATAGCTGTTACTTCAGGCCTCAGAAGCCATCACCCATAAGCAGCTAATACAGCTAGTGGCAGGACTAGGAGGACACATCTGGTGTGTTGAGACAGAATAGCAGACTCTCTCTCTCTCTTCTTCTTCACAGTTAATTACAATAATCACTTCCCCAGCACTTCCCGCCTCCCCTCTCGTTACCTCCTCAGCCCAGACACAGAGAGAGACACAGAGCAAGATGAAAGTAGGCTTACCCCTTGTAGCCGTAAACCCACAGGCAGTCAAGCCCTGTTCTGTCTGTCTGTCAGCCAAGGTAAACACTAACACTAAACCACAGCCTGTTGTTTATATAAAGGTATCTACTAACCTATAGCCTGTTGTTGACGACTAGAGCCTGGGCTCTCCAGACATCAGTAGGCCTGTGTCTGTTGCCCAACAACAGGCTATAAGTTAGTAGATCACTTTATATAAATGATTCATGGGGATTCAATTTAGTCTGAAAAATCTTACTGTCATTAATATCTACCGGAATACCTGTGACAGATGACTTGTAAAAACAGATTCGGTATGTGAAGAAAAAACAATCAAATCAATCAATCCTACAGAGCAGCACAATGAGCAGCACAATGTCGACTAGTGTTGGCTGAAGTAAAGTGGCTCTGACAGAGATGTCAAGTCCAGTGAAGTGGCAACACCATTTTCCTGCCATGCTCCACCAGCCATCAGGACCTCCACTATCATCAACCAGGACCTCTGTGATTTCTCCAGCCAGGCCTATCATTGTCATCTGCACTAGATTACAGTTTACATATTACAGCCCCACCTGAACACAGCCCTGCTCCCTTCTCCCATCCACACTACAGCCCCACCTGAACACAGCCCTGCTCCCTTCTCCCATCCACACTACAGCCCCACCTGAACACAGCCCTGCTCCCGTCTCCCTTCCACACTACAGCCCCACCTGAACACAGCCCTGCTCCCGTCTCCCTTCCACACTACAGCCCCACCTGAACACAGCCCTGCTCCCTTCTCCCTTACACACTACAGCCCCACCTGAACACAGCCCTGCTCCCTTCTCCCTTCCACACTACAGCCCCACCTGAACACAGCCCTGCTCCCTTCTCCCTTCCACACTACAGCCCCATCTGAACACAGCCCTGCTTCCTTCTCCCTTCCACACTACAGCCCCACCTGAACACAGCCCTGCTCCCTTCTCCCTTCCACACTACAGCCCCACCTGAACACAGCCCTGCTCCCTTCTCCCTTCCACACTACAGCCCCACCTGAACACAGCCCTGCTCCCTTCTCCCTTACACACTACAGCCCCACCTGAACACAGCCCTGCTCCCTTCTCCCTTCCACACTACAGCCCCACCTGAACACAGCCCTGCTCCCTTCTCCCTTCCACACTACAGCCCCACCTGAACACAGCCCTGCTCCCTTCTCCCTTCCACACTACAGCCCCATCTGAACACAGCCCTGCTCCCTTCTCCCTTCCACACTACAGCCCCACCTGAACACAGCCCTGTTCTCTTCTCCCTTCCACACTACAGCCCCATCTGAACACAGCCCTGCTCCCTTCTCCCTTACACACTACAGCCCCACCTGAACACAGCCCTGCTCCCTTCTCCCTTCCACACTACAGCCCCACCTGAACACAGCCCTGTTCTCTTTTCCCTTCCACACTACAGCCCCACCTGAACACAGCCCTGTTCTCTTCTCCCTTCCACACTACAGCCCCATCTGAACACAGCCCTGCTCCCTTCTCCCTTACACACTACAGCCCCACCTGAACACAGCCCTGCTCCCTGTCTCCCATCCACACTACAGCCCCATCTGAACACAGCCCTGCTCCCTTCTCCCTTCCACACTACAGCCCCATCTGAACACAGCCCTGCTCTCTTCTCCCTTCCACACTACAGCCCCATCTGAACACAGCCCTGCTCTCTTCTCCCTTCCACACTACAGCCCCATCTGAACACAGCCCTGCTCCCTTCTCCCTTCCACACTACAGCCCCATCTGAACACAGCCCTGCTCTCTTCTCCCTTCCACACTACAGCCCCATCTGAACACAGCCCTGCTCCCTTCTCCCTTCCACACTACAGCCCCATCTGAACACAGCCCTGCTCTCTTCTCCCTTCCACACTACAGCCCCATCTGAACACAGCCCTGCTCCCTTCTCCCTTCCACACTACAGCCCCATCTGAACACAGCCCTGCTCCCTTCTCCCTTCCACACTACAGCCCCATCTGAACACAGCCCTGCTTCCTTCTCCCTTCCACACTACAGCCCCACCTGAACACAGCCCTGCTCCCTTCTCCCTTCCACACTACAGCCCCACCTGAACACAGCCCTGCTCCCTTCTCCCTTCCACACTACAGCCCCACCTGAACACAGCCCTGCTCCCTTCTCCCTTCCACACTACAGCCCCACCTGAACACAGCCCTGCTCCCTTCTCCCTTCCACACTACAGCCCCACCTGAACACAGCCCTGCTCCCTTCTCCCTTCCACACTACAGCCCCATCTGAACACAGCCCTGCTCCCTTCTCCCTTACACACTACAGCCCCACCTGAACACAGCCCTGTTCTCTTCTCCCTTCCACACTACAGCCCCATCTGAACACAGCCCTGCTCCCTTCTCCCTTACACACTACAGCCCCACCTGAACACAGCCCTGCTCCCTTCTCCCTTCCACACTACAGCCCCACCTGAACACAGCCCTGTTCTCTTTTCCCTTCCACACTACAGCCCCACCTGAACACAGCCCTGTTCTCTTCTCCCTTCCACACTACAGCCCCATCTGAACACAGCCCTGCTCCCTTCTCCCTTACACACTACAGCCCCACCTGAACACAGCCCTGCTCCCGTCTCCCATCCACACTACAGCCCCATCTGAACACAGCCCTGCTCCCTTCTCCCTTCCACACTACAGCCCCATCTGAACACAGCCCTGCTCTCTTCTCCCTTCCACACTACAGCCCCATCTGAACACAGCCCTGCTCTCTTCTCCCTTCCACACTACAGCCCCATCTGAACACAGCCCTGCTCCCTTCTCCCTTCCACACTACAGCCCCATCTGAACACAGCCCTGCTCTCTTCTCCCTTCCACACTACAGCCCCATCTGAACACAGCCCTGCTCCCTTCTCCCTTCCACACTACAGCCCCATCTGAACACAGCCCTGCTCTCTTCTCCCTTCCACACTACAGCCCCATCTGAACACAGCCCTGCTCCCTTCTCCCTTCCACACTACAGCCCCATCTGAACACAGCCCTGCTCCCTTCTCCCTTCCACACTACAGCCCCATCTGAACACAGCCCTGTTCTCTTCTCCCTTCCACACTACAGCCCCACCTGAACACAGCCCTGCTCCTTGATTCCACTTCCATCAACCATAAAGCTGGCTCTGTTGTTGTCGACAGGTGGATTGATTGATTTATTTCCACTCTGTAAAACCTGTCATCTGGAAATTGCTGTTCCGCATCATTCAGGTCCTGCAATGTCATGTAAATAGGCTTTATTTGGAGTGAAAGACAGAGGATTGGTGTAAATAAGGAGATCAATGGATTAACATTACATACAAAGACAGAACTCTATTGAAAGGTTTAATGTGCTATATAAAAATATATCATAATGGGCTAGGGCTAGCATGAAATTAGATCATAATAAGGCTACCAAAGATATTGAGAAGTGTCTATAGTTTTATATCTTACTCCTAGGGTATGGAGGGGGCAGTCTGGGTAGATTTGTCTTCCCTGAGCATCTTCGGGCCAGCTGTGACAGAAAAGCATTTAATCTTACTCCATTTAATCTTACTGGATACAGACAGACAGACAGACAGAGAGCCACGAGGCGAAAGAAAACATAAATAATACACTTTCTCTCGCCGTCGCCTGCTGTCACACACACAGCCCCACTAAATGGTGGTGTAACAAAAAAGCATTAACACTCAGTGGACAGTTTAATAGGTACACCCATTTAGTACTGGGCCACAGAACAGCCGGAATTCTTCAGGGCATGGAAATGTTGCTCAATTGGTATCAAAGGACCTAACGTGTGCCAGGAAAACATTCCCTACACCATTACACCACCGCCACCAGCCTTTACCGTTGACACCAGGCAGGATGGGGCCATGGACTCATGCTGCTTACGCCAAATCCTGACTCTGCCATCAGCATGACGCAACAGGAACCACTTTTTCTTGTTTTTAGAAGATAGGAGTGGAACCCGGTGTGGTCGTCTGCTGCAAAAGCCCATCTGTGACAAGGACCGACGAGTTGTGCGTTCCGAGATGCCATTCTGCACACCACTGTTGTACTGCGCCATTATTTGCCTGTTTGTTTCCTGCCTGTTAGCTTGCATGATTCTTGCCATTTTCCTTCGACTTCTCACCAACAAAGATTTTACTTAGTTACAGTTCATATAAGGAAATCAGTCAATTGAAATACATTCATTAGGTCCTAATCTATGGATTTCACATTACTGGGAATACAGATATGCATCTGTTGGTCACAGATACCCCCCAAAAAAGTAGAGGCGGGGATCAGAAAACCAGTCAGTATCTGCACATTTTAGAGTGGCCTTTTATTGTCCCCAGCACAAGGTGCACCTATGTAATGATCATGCTGTTTAATCAGCTTCTTGATATGCCATACCTTCCAGGTGGATGGATTATCTTGGCAAAGGATAAATGCTCACTAACAGCTATGTAAACAAATGTTTGCAAAACATTTGAGAGAAATAAGCTTTTTGTGCATATGGAACATTTCGGGGATCTTTTATTTCAGGTCATGAAACATGGGACCAACACATTACAAGTTGCATTTATATTTTGTTCATAATAAAACGCTCCAATCCTCCTCAGTGGCACAATACAACGAATCACCCAGACTCATCATGACTGGAGTGGCTGAGCTGCAGACACATACATACACTGATCTCTCCCTCTCCCTCTTTCTCTCAACCCCTCTCCCTCTCTCTATTTTTTCTCAGCCACCCTTTCTCTCAACTTCTCTCTCTCTGTCTCTCTCTCTGTCTCTCTCTCTTCAGTGTGCTGAGGCAGCATAAGGTGGACTGCCAAGTGTTTATCATAAAAATAAATAGTTGCTCAGGGATTATGGGCTCTTAATGATCACACTGCCAATGAATGCTATATATTTACTCTGGCTCATTGTCATACAGCCTGGCAGAGGTGGTGACAGGGAGGAGGGAGAGGGAGAGGAAAGGGGGGAGAGAAGGGGGGAGGGAGAAAGATGAAGAGAGGCAGAGAGAGAAGCAGGGAGAAAGAGGGGAAGAAAGAGAGAGAAAGGAAAGAGAGGAAGACAGAGAGAGCAAGATAAAGAGTGAAAAGGAGAGAGAGACAGAAAGTCAAAAAGATAGAGAGACAGAGAGGGAGAGGCGGCTAGTGGCTAGATTGTGCTGTCCTTGAGAGTGTGTGAACTGAATGCACAAGAAGGACAATCTGGTGGGCGGCTGGCTGGCCTTCCTTCCTTCCCTCCCTCCCTCCCTCCCTCCCTCCCTGCCTCACTGTCTGTCTGTGTGCACCAGCAACCAGGGGAAAACGCACAGCCAGTCTGTCTTCTACATAGGGCTACTACTACAGCCAATTTATATAAAAGAAAGGCTAGTGTGTATGTGTACGTGCTTGACATAAAATAAAAATAAAGACAATTACCCATCCATCCAGCCGTGAATTTGTGTAATCATACAGCAATTAAAAATGAATTAACGCTTAATTTAGCTGTGTTGATCCTGGATTGTCATTTAGCTGTGTTAGATCCAGAGTCAACACAGCTAAATGAGGATCCAGGATCAACACAGCTAAATGACGATCCAGGATCAACACAGCTAAATGACGATCCAGGATCAACACAGCTAAATGAGGATCCAGGATTAACACAGCTAAATGACGATCAACACAGCGAAATGATGATCCAGGATCCTGCCTCACTTGTTCTCCCTGCACTCTGCCTCTCTCTCCAGGTCACACTAATTTAAGAAACATTATTCTGGGAGTGCTACTGTAGCTTTCCCTGGAGGGCAAGATTACACTTTCATCAACTAAACACTTGAGGACGACGCAAAGGGAAAGCCTCACTTTACATCATGGGAGAGAAAACTAGGCTTGTGTTTGAACTCACTCCTGAACTCAGCTTCACAGCGGTGTAATACACAGCTTAGACAGAAATCATCCATTTTATTCCCTATTATCTACAGCCCTCCTCCTAACCTCATCCCCTTATAGCTGTCCACTGCACTCAAACTGAACAAGTGCTAAGATAACTGTGTCGGCTTTGTCCTAGGTGTACCACAGGGATATAAAACGATATAATATTATAATAATAACAGTCAGGCTTGAAACTACCAAATTGTATAATTTCATCCAACCCCTCATGAGATAAAGATATTCAGCCAAGGGCTGAGCTGTTTCCTCATTCACAGGCACTTGTGTTCATCAGTGTCGAGACACCAGATCCATTTTTCACAGATGGACTATAAACTTGTTCCAACAACTCCCCAGATGTATGCAAATAAAAACACCCCTGCTCCGTTCCACACTTCCCTCACTCACCTTGTTGTGGCATTGTCATTGGACTGTGCTAAAGTAAAAGGTCAACTCTTTTAGTTTTGTCAGGGGATCATTTATCTTTTGACAAATGGCTACCCCATAGAGCCATTTATCTCTCGTCGCTGAAGAACTTCCAATTTGAGAAAACGATAACGGCATTAAAGACAGAAACGGCAGTGACCATGGTGGTGGTGTGTGTACATGTACTCCGGGGGAGTTACTTGCTCAGAAGAGCTGCAGAATGCTAAGCAAACATTTGAGCAGGCCTTTCCGGCACAAACACAGTACCAGTCAAAAGTTTGGGTTTTTCTTTATTTTTACTATTTTCTACATTGTAGAATAATAGTGAAAACATCAAAACTATGAAATAACACATATGGAATCATGTAGTAACCAAAAAAGTGTTAAACAAATCAAAATATATTTGAGATTTGAGATTCTTCAAAGTAGCCACCCTTTGCCTTGATAGCAACTTTGCACACTCTTGGCATTCTCTCAACCAGCTTCATGAGGTAATCACCTGGAATGTATTTCATGTAATAGGTGTGCCTTCTTAAAAGTTAATTTGTGGAATTTCTTTCCTTCTTAATGCGTTTGAGCCAATCAGTTGTGTTGTGACAAGGTAGGGGTGGTATAGAATATAGTATACAGAAGATAGCCCTATTTGGTAAAAGACCAAGTCCATATTATGGCAAGAACAGCTCAAATAAGCAAAGAGAAACAACAGTTCATCATTACTTTAAGACATGAAGGTCAGTCAATATGGAAAATGTCAAGAACTTTGAAAGTTTCTTCAAGTGAAGTCGCAAAAACCATCAAGCACTATGATGAAACTGTCTCTCATGAGGACCGCCACGGAAAGGAAGACCCAGAGTTACCTCTGCTGTAGAGGATACATTCACTGCACCTCAGATTGCAACCCAAATAAATGCTTCACAGAGTTCAAGTAACAGACACATCTCAACATCTACTGTTCAGTGGAGACTGCGTGAATCAGGCCTTCATTGTCGAATTGCTGCAAAGAAACCACTACTAAAGGACACCAATAATAAGAAGAGACTTGCTTGGGCCAAGAAACACGAGCAATGGACATTAGACCAGTGGAAATCTGTCCTTTGGTCTGATGAGTCCAAGTTATAGATTTTTGGTTACAACCGCTGTGTCTTTGTGAGACGCAGAGTAGGTGAATGGATGATCTCCGCATGTGTAGTTCCCACCGTGAAGCATGGAGGAGGAGGTGTGATGGTTTGGGGGTGCTTTGCTGGTAACACTGTCTGTGATTTATTTAGAATTCAAAACACACTTAACCAGCATGGCTACCACAGTATTCTGCAGCGATACGCCATCCCATCTGGTTTGCGCTTAGTGAGACTATAATTTGTTTTTTAACAGGACAATGACCCAAAACACACCTCCAGGCTGTGTAAGGGCTATTTGACCAAGAAGGAGAGTGATGGAGTGCTGCATCAGATGACCTGGCCTCCACAATCACCCAACCTCAACCCAAATGAGATGGTTTGGGATGAGTTGGACCACAGAGTGAAGGAAAAGCAGCCAACAAGTGCTCAGCATATGTGGGAACTCCTTCAAGACTGTTGGAAAAGCATTCCTCATGAAGTTGGTTGAGAGAATGACAAGAGTGTGCAAAGCTGTTCTCAAGGCAAAGGTTGGCTACTTTGAAGAATCTCAAATATAAAATATATTTTGATTTGTTTAACACTTTTATGGTTACTACATGATTCCATATGTGTTATTTCATAATTTTGATATCTTCACTCTAAAAATAAATAAAGACCCTTGAATGAGTAGGTGTGTCCAAACTTTTGACTGGTACTGTATGTACACTGGCTCATACACTCAGATTAATAACACTAATTAATTCCTCAACTCCCCCAGCTCCTCCACACACACACAACCATGGCAGCTCAGCGGTGGGCTCCCCTGAGCTGTATACACAAACTGACATCAGCAGAGTCACATACACACATGCAAAAATAATCACTCACACACACACACACACACACACACACACACACGCAGACACAAACACATGCGCATGCACGCGCACACGCACACACACACGGATGATACTATGGAACTGAGTTGAGGAACTTGTCTCTTGGGTCTCATTTCACTGACCCATTTATCATCAACGGAAGCAAAAAGGAATCCAACAGGCAAGACTTCACTGCAGGTTAATTCATGCCATGTACTCCATGGGGAACTGGAGATCAACAAAGAGTCCTCAGTTAAATCCAATGAAAGTGACACTGAAATACACATACTAGGCTTGAATGTCATTACACATACAGTAATCATTGAGATGTCATGAGCAGTTGTGTACGCTAAACATGACAATACAACACGTCATAGCCTGATACTATTAGCCTGTTATACTAAATGTGTAACAAGCAATTGCGTTTCTTCTCACTGTGTCTCCACCAGCCCGCTCCTCCATTTCAATGCGATTACAGTGAGTGTGTGAGAAAGGAGCGCTGCTAACCCAGGCTGTCTCAGAAAGACAGGAGGTGAGAGAGAGGGGAGCAGGAGTGAGAGAGGGGAGCAGGGGGTGACAGAGAGGGGAGCAGGGGGTGAGAGAGGGGATAAGGGTGTGAGAGAGAGGGGAGCAGAGGGTGAGAGAGGGGAGAAGGAGTGAGAGATGGGAGCAGAGGGTGAGAGAGAAGGGAGCAGGAGGTGAGAGCGAGGGGAGCAGGGGGTGAGAGAGAGGGGAGCAGGGGTTGAGAGAGAGGGTGCAGGGGGTGAGAGAGGGGTGCAGGGGGTGAGAGAGGGGAGCAGGGGGTGAGAGAGAGGGGAGCAGGGGGGTGAGAGAGAGGGAGCAGGGGGTGAGAGAGGGGAGAAGGAGTGAGAGAGGGGAGAAGGAGTGAGAGATGGGAGCAGAGGGTGAGAGAGGGGAGAAGGAGTGAGAGAGGGGTGCAGGGGGTGAGAGAGGGGTGCAGGGGGGTGAGAGAGGGGAGCAGGGGGTGAGAGAGAGGGGAGCAGGGGGTGAGAGAGGGGAGAAGGAGTGAGAGATGGGAGCAGAGGGTGAGAGAGAAGGGAGCAGGGGGTGAGAGAGAGGGGAGCAGGAGGGTGAGAGAGAGGGGAACAGGGGGTGAGAGAGGGGAGAAGGAGTGAGAGATGGGAGCAGAGGGTGAGAGAGAAGGGAGCAGGGGGTGAGAGAGAGGGGAGCAGGGGGTGAGAGAGACGGGAGCAGGGGTTGAGAGAGAGGGGTGCAGGGGGTGAGAGAGGGGAGCAGGGGGTGAGAGAGAGGGGAGCAGGGGGTGAGAGAGGGGAGCAGGGGGTGAGAGAGGGGAGCAGGGGGTGAGAGAGAGGGGAGCAGGGGGTGAGAGAGAGGGGAGCAGGGGGTGAGAGAGAGGGAAGCAGGGGGTGAGAGAGAGGGGAGCATGGGGTGAGAGAGAGGGGAGCAGGAGGGTGAGAGAGAGGGGAACAGGGGGTGAGAGAGGGGAGTAGGCGGTGAGAGAGGGGAGCAGGAGTGAGAGAGAGGGGAGTAGGGGGTGAGAGAGGGGAGCAGGGGGTGAGAGAGGGGAGCAGGGGGTGAGACAGAGGGGAGCAGGGGGGTGAGAGAGAGGGGAGCAGGGGGTGAGAGAGAGGGGAGCAGGCGGTGAGAGAGAGGGGAGCAGAGGTGAGAGAGAGGGGAGTAGGGGGTGAGAGAGGGGAGTAGGGGGTGACAGAGGGGAGAGCAGGGCACCCCACTCTGACAGAAGGACAGGCGAGATGACAACAACATCAAGTCACACATCTGAAATTCTAATCAGAGCGCTCTGCAGGATGGAGCCCAATACCCTATTGTGCTGCTGACACTGGGATCAGCCCCGCCAGCACAAACACACACACTACAACTACTATTCACAGTAATACATTATTCACATCAGCCAGGGATCAACCCCGCCAACAGAATCAGACACAACTACTACTACTCACAACAAAAATACAGAAATACCTTCAGCCAGCTGAAAGTGATACTGCAATTACCTGGCAGGCATGGGAGGACTGTATTGCTGAGCTCCCTCTGTGACGCCTCGCCTCTGGCTGCCTACAACACTGCTGTTGTGTTGGGTTGTGACGTAGTGTAGCGTGGCATGGCGTGGTGTGGAGTTGTGTGGTGTGTTGGGTTGTGTTGTAACTTGTGTCATTGTGTTGTGTTCACTACTAATACAATGGTAATTTCTTGTATGATTTATGAATATTCCAAACAATAACAGTGAATGTTAATCCAATGCCAATCCACAAACGATTACTAGAGTGCAGTGCTAGACTAGCAGGGCTGATAAAAACAGTATTGTTTACTTTTTAATAAAAGTTTTCTGTGTGTTGGTTTTTCTTTATCTATTTTATCTGCAGATGAGAAGAAAGAGCAACTGAAAATATTTCCCTTTCGTGAAATTTCGAACTGAAAGCTTTGGGCATCAGAGCAATGTTGAGGGAATCCTATTTGAGTCAGAAAAGGATATTCACATGATAGGTAAACTATACAAAACCTTGCAGAGAGCCTATCCAACTGACAACCTCTTAGAAAAATATATAAACTATTGGAACCAAGACTTAAAAATAACTGATATTGGCAGGATGGAGGGAGTGTTGCAACAAAACAAACGAAATTACAGTAAACGAAAATGTACGCTTAATCCAGTATATACTAATGTATAGAATTTATTATAAAAAGAGACAAAATTCAAGGGCTTCCCGAGTGGCGCAGTGGTCTAAGGCACTGCAATCCCAGGCTGTGTCGCAGCCGGCCGCGACCGGGAGACCCATGAGGCGGCGCACAATTGGCCCAGGGTCGTCCGGGTTAGGGGAGCAGTGTGTCAAGAAGCAGTGCGGGTTGTGTTTCGGAGGACAACATGACTTCCGTCTCGCTTCCGCATTGTCTCCGTGCTGCTGTGCTGTTTGTTGCTACTTGGCTACCTGCCAAACTATTCACGTTTTACTTTTAATAAACGTTTAATCAATATCTGTGTTCAACAAATTTACCAACTTTTTAGTTTTGTCCTCACTCATCTTTTTTCGTTAAACTTTTTCACCCCGGACGTTTTATCCCGTTTTATCCCGAGACAGAAGAGTCATTTTCCTGTGCGTTTTAGCTGCCAATTTTACTTTATTTTCCATTTTTCCATCGCAACTTTTTTTCCCTTATTCAACTTTTTTCACTCCGGACGCTTTATCTGGACATGGTTCGTCAACATCTTCAACAGCCGAAGCTAAGTAGTAACATTAACATGATGTCTTCTAATTGCAGTCGCTGTACTCATAATATACAGGAGAACGATCGCCTTACGGCGAGAATAGCTGTGCTACAAGCCCAGCTTCAGACGCAATCGTTAGGCAAGGGTAATTTCAGTGTAGGAAAGGAAGAAACAGCGTCTGTGCCACCAGTAAGTACAGACAGTAACGTTAGTATAAATCCCCCCGCACAGTCCCCGCAGCCGGACAACTTTCTCATGGCTTCTGGAGGGAAATACTGTTGGAATGCTCAACCGGTGTCGCTCATTCAGCCGACAGAAACCTTCAACCGGTTTTCCCCATTATGTAGCGAGTCGGAGTCTGAGTCTGAGTCTTCTCTTGTCTCTACTCCTCCCGTTACGGGGTCTGAGACGCCGAAGGCTCCCACCATTAGCTCTGACAAATTGAAAACCCTAGTCATTGGCGACTCCATTACCCGCAGTATTAGACTTAAAACGAATCACCCAGCGATCATACACTGTTTACCAGGGGGCAGGGCTACCGACGTTAAGGCTAATCTAAAGATGGTGCTGGCTAAAGCTAAAACTGGCGAGTGTAGAGAGTATAGAGATATTGTTATCCACGTCGGCACCAACGATGTTAGGATGAAACAGTCAGAGGTCACCAAGTGCAACATAGCTTCAGTGTGTAAATTAGCTAGAAAGATGTGTCGGCATCGAGTAATTGTCTCTGGCCCCCTCCCAGTTAGGGGAAGTGACGAGCTCTACAGCAGAGTCTCAGCACTCAATCGCTGGTTGAAAACTGTTTTCTGCCCCTCCCAAAAGATAACATTTGTGGATAATTGGCCCTCTTTCTGGGACTCACCCACAAACAGGACCAAGCCTGACCTGCTGAGGAGTGACGGACTCCATCCTAGCTGGAGGGGTGCTCTCCTCTTATCTACCAACATAGATAGGGCTCTAACTCCTCTAGCCCCACAGTGAAATAGGGTGCAGGCCAGGCAGCAGGCTGTTAGCCAACCTGCCAGCTTAGTGGAGTCTGCCAATAGCATAGTCAGTGTAGTCAGCTCAGCCATACCCATTGAGACTGTGTCTGTGCCTCGACCTAGGTTGGGCAAAACTAAACATGGCGGTGTTCACCCTAGCAATCTTATTAGGATAAAGACCTCCTCCATTCCTGCCATTATTGAAAGAGATCGTGATACCTCACATCTCAAAATAGGGTTACTTAATGTTAGATCCCTCACTTCAAAGGCAGTCATAGTCAATTAACTAATCACTGATCATAATCTTGATGTGATTGGCCTGACTGAAACATGGCTTAAGCCTGATGAATTTGCTGTGTTAAATGAGGCCTCACCTCCTGGTTACACTAGTGACCATATTCCCCGTGCATCCCGCAAGGGCGGAGGTGTTGCTAACATTTACGATAGCAAATTTAAATAAAAAAAAAAAAAAATGGCGTTTTCATCTTTTGAGCTTCTAGTCATGAAATCTATGCAGCCTACTCAATCACTTTTTATAGCTACTGTTTACAGGCCTCCTGGGCCATATACAGCGTTCCTCTCTGAGTTTCCTGAATTCCTATCAGACCTTGTAGTCATAGCAGATCATATTCTAATTTTTGGTGATTTTAATATTCACATGGAGAAGTCCACAGACCCACTCCAAAAGTCTTTCGGAGCCATCATCGACTCAGTGGGTTTTGTCCAACATGTCTCTGGACCTACTCACTGCCACAGTCATACTCTGGACCTAGTTTTGTCCCATGGAATAAATGTTGTAGATCTTAATGTTTTTCCACAAAATCCTGGACTATCGGACCACCATTTTATTACGTTTGCAATCGCAACAAATAATCTGCTCAGACCCCAACCAAGGAGCATCAAAAGTCGTGCTATAAATTCTCAGACAACACAAAAATTCCTTGATGCCCTTCCAGACTCCTTCTGCCTACCCAAGGACGTCAGAGGACAAAAATCAGTTAACCACTTAACTGAGGAACTCAATTTAACCTTGCGCAATACCCTAGATGCAGTTGCACCCCTAAAAACGAAAAACATTTGTCATAAGAAACTAGCTCCCTGGTATACAGAAAATACCCGAGCTTTGAAGCAAGCTTCCAGGAAATTGGAACGGAAATGGCGCCACACCAAACTGGAAGTCTTCCGACTAGCTTGGAAAGACAGTACCGTGCAGTACCGAAGAGCCCTCACTGCTGCTCGATCATCCTACTTTTCCAACTTAATCGAGGAAAATAAGAATAATCCAAAATTTCTTTTTGATACTGTTGCAAAGCTAACTAAAAAGCAGCATTCCCCAAGAGAGGATGGCTTTCACTTCAGCAGTAATAAATTCATGAACTTCTTTGAGGAAAAGATCATGACCATTAGAAAGCAAATTACGGACTCCTCTTTGAATCTGCGTATTCCTCCAGGGCTTAGCTGTCCTGGATCTGCACAGCTCTGCGAGGGCCTGGGATCGGGAGAGACACTTAAGTGTTTTAGTACTATATCTCTTGACACAATGATGAAAATAATCATGGCCTCTAAACCTTCAAGCTGCATACTGGATCCTATTCCTACTAAACTGCTGAAGGAGCTGCTTCCTGTGCTTGGCCCTCCTATGTTGAACATAATAAACAGCTCTCTATCCACCGGATGTGTACCAAACTCACTAAAAGTGGCAGTGATAAAGCCTCTCTTGAAAAAGCCAAACCTTGACCCGGAAAATATAAAAAACTATCGGCCTATATCGAATCTTCCATTCCTCTCAAAAATTTTAGAAAAAGCTGTTGCGCAGCAACTCACTGCCTTTCTGAAGACAAACAATGTATACGAAATGCTTCAGTCTGGTTTTAGACCCCATCATAGCACTGAGACTGCACTTGTGAAGGTGGTAAATGACCTTTTAATGGCGTCAGACCGAGGCTCTGCATCTGTCCTCGTGCTACTAGACCTTAGTGCTGCCTTTGACACCATCGATCACCACATTCTTTTGGAGAGACTGGAAACCCAAATTGGTCTACACGGACAAGTTCTGGCCTGGTTTAGATCTTACCTGTCGGAAAGATATCAGTTTGTCTCTGTGAATGGTCTGTCCTCCGACAAATCAACTGTACATTTCGGTGTTCCTCAAGGTTCCGTTTTAGGACCACTATTGTTTTCACTATATATTTTACCTCTTGGGGATGTTATTCGAAAACATAATGTTAACTTTCACTGCTATGCGGATGACACACAGCTGTACATTTCAATGAAACATGGTGAAGCCCCAAAATTGCCCTCGCTAGAAGCCTGTGTTTCAGACATAAGGAAGTGGATGGCTGAAAACTTTTTACTTTTAAACTCGGACAAAACAGAGATGCTTGTTCTAGGTCCCAAGAAACAAAGAGATCTTCTGTTAAATCTGACAATTCATCTTGATGGTTGTAAAGTCGTCTCAAATAAAACTGTGAAGGACCTCGGCGTTACTCTTGACCCTGATCTCTCTTTTGACAAACATATCAAGACTGTTTCAAGGACAGCTTTTTTCCATCTACGTAACATTGCAAAAATCAGAAATTTTCTGTCCAAAAATGATGCAGAAAAATTAATCCATGCATTTGTTACTTCTAGGTTAGACTACTGCAATGCTCTATTTTCCGGCTACCCGGATAAAGCACTAAATAAACTTCAGTTAGTGCTAAATACGGCTGCTAGAATCCTGACTAGAACCAAGAAATTTGATCATATTACTCCAGTGCTAGCTTCCCTACACTGGCTTCCTGTTAAGGCAAGGGCTGATTTCAAGGTTTTACTGTTAACCTATAAAGCGTTACATGGGCTTGCTCCTACCTATCTTTCCGAGTTGGTCCTGCCGTACATACCAATACGTACGCTACGGTCACAAGACGCAGGCCTCCTAATTGTCCCTAGAATTTCTAAGCAAACAGCGGGAGGCAGGGCTTTCTCCTATAGAACTCCATTTTTATGGAACAGTCTGCCTACCCATGTGAGAGACGCAGACTCGGTCTCAACCTTTAAGTCTTTACTGAAGACTTATCTCTTCAGTAGGTCATATGATTGAGTGTAGTCTGGCCCAGGAGTGTGAAGGTGAACGGAAAGGCTCTGGAGCAACGAACAGCCCTTGCTGTCTCTGCCAGGCCGGTTCCCCTCTCCACTGGGGTTCTCTGCCTCTAGCCCTGTTGCAGGGGCTGAGTCACTGGCTTGCTGGTGCTCTTTCATGCCGTCCCTGGGAGGGGTGCGTCACTTGAGTGGGTTGAGTTACTGACGTGATCTTCCTGTCTGGGTTGGCGCCCCCCCTTGGTTTGTGCTGTGGTGGAGACCTCTGTGGGCTATACTCGGCCTTGTCTCAGGATTGTAAGTTGGTGGTTGAGGATATCCCTCTAGTGGTGCGGGGGCTGTGCTTTGGCAGAGTGGGTGGGGTTATATCCTTCCTGTTTGGCCCTGTCCGGGGTTTCTCCGGATGGGGCCACAGTGTCTCCGGACCGCTCCTGTCTCAGCCTCCAGTATTTATGCTGCAGTAGTTTATGTGTCGGGGGGCTGGGGTTAGTTGGTTATACCTGGAGTACTTCTCCTGTCTTATCCAGTGTCCTGTGTGAATTTAAGTATGCTCTCTCTAATTCTCTCGTTCTCTCTTTCTCTCTGAGAACCTGAGCCCTAGGACCATACGTCAGGACTACCGGGCATGATGACACCTTGCTGTCCCCAGTCCGCCTGGCCTTGCTGCTATTCCAGTTTCAACTGTTCTGCCTGCGGTTACGAAACCCCTACCTGTCCCAGACCTGCTGTTTTCAACTCCTAATGATCGGCTATGAAAAGCCAACTGAGAGACCTGAGCCCTAGGACCATACGTCGGGACTACCGGCCGTGGTGACTCCTTGCTGTCCCCAGTCCGCCTGGCCTTGCTGCTATTCCAGTTTCAACTGTTCTGCCTGCGGTTATGGAACCCCTACCTGTCCCAGACCTGCTGTTTTCAACTCTTAATGATCGGCTATGAAAAGCCAACTGAGATTTATTCCTGATTATTATTTGACCATGCTTGTCACTTATGAACATTTTTGAACATCTTGGCATGGTTCTGTTATAATCTTCACCCGGCACAGCCAGAAGAGGACTGGCCACCCCTCATAGCCTGGTTCCTCTCTAGGTTTCTTCCTAGGTTTTCGCCTTTCTAGGGAGTTTTTCCTAGCCACCGTGCTTCTACACCTGCATTACTAGCTGTTTGGGGTTTTAGGCTGGGTTTCTGTACAGCACTTCGAGATATTAGCTGATGTAAGAAGGGCTATATAAAATAAAATTGATTGATTGATTGAACATAAAAGAATTCTACAGCACAATGGCAGAGTCATGTCTTCAGTGTAAAACTAACAGTGACTCAAAAATTACTGCCTTCTGGGAGTGCTATGAAGTCCAAAAGTTATGGGCAGAGTTAGAAAGCTGGCTGTCAGAAGTTTTACAATGTAAATGTACTTTTAATCCGTCTATCTGCATATTTCAAGACATGGCATATGGGGGGACGGTGAGATACCCAATGGGTTGGACAATATTATTTTCGTCACATATATTGAAGAAGCTATTACCTAAATACTGGAAGTCAAATGATACTCCAATGTTAAGAGAATGGAAGAATCAAATGCTTTATTATTTAAATATTGAAGAAAAAATCTGGATACAGACAGAAACAACCTAACACAATTTGAAGTCATATGGAGCAGAATCTTACAAGTATTAGAAACAACATTGGGTGTGGATACCGTGGGAACATGTGGGTCTGAGCAAGTTTAAATGTTAAGTTGTTTATTGTTTTTGTCTATGTATGTTTTTTTGTGTGTTGTAAAAAAAAAAACTGGAAAAAAAAGTATACTAAATCAAGTATTTTTGAAAAAGACAACAAGGAAAAAAATCCCCCTCCACTTCATCTTGGTGGAAATGTTTTGTCACAATGCTGACAGTGCCTGGAATGAGCTGTCCATCTTCAGTTACTGGTGCTCTGTCTGAGGCTAGGCAATAGGCTATATCTAGGTGTCTGTCTGTCTCTCTCTTCTCGGCTGGGAGAGCGGCTCTATGCCATACAGAGACAGTGTTCCTATTATGGAAACAAATATTTCTTCTCCTCTCTGGGAGTCCCTCAGGGCTCGTTCCACAAGGCAAATAATGTCATGTGTCACCACTGTGAACTCTCTGCCCCCTCTGCCTCTCTCCCCTCCTCTCCTTCACATGTCTGTCTGTCTGTCTGTCTGTCTGTCTCTTTCTCTCTCTCTCCATCTCTCTCGCTTTCGGGCCTAATGTCTACCAGACACCAGAGCCCATCTCTTCTCACCACAACACATACTCACATCAAGACACACCAGACAAACAACCACACACATGAAACGGAATGAGAAACCATCAAATCTCTTAATACAATTCAAATAAAATAAAATCAAATTTTATTGGCCACATGCGCCGAATACAACAGGTGTAGACATTACAGTGAAATGCTTACTTATAGCCCTTAACCAACAATGCATTTATTTTTAATAAAAAAAGTCAAATAAAACAACAACAAAAAAGTGTGAACAGCCATAGGGTGGCTGGAGTCTTTGACAATTTTGAGGGCCTTCCTCTGACACCGCCTGGTATAGAGGTCCTGGATGGCAGGAAGCTTGGCCCCAGTGATGTACTGGGCCGTACGCACTACCCTCTGTAGTGCCTTGCGGTCGGAGGCTGAGCAGTAGCCATACCAGGCGGTGATGCAACCAGTCAGGATGCTCTCGATGGTGCAGCTGTATAATTATTTGAGGATCTGAGGACCCATGCCAAGTCTTTTCAGTCTCCTGAGGGGGAATAGGCTTTGTCGTGCCCTCTTCACGACAGTCTTAGTGTGTTTGGACCATGATAGTTCGTTGGTGATGTGGACACCAAGGAACTTGAAGCTCTCAACCTGTTCCACTACAGCCCCGTCGATGAGAATGGGGGCGTGCTCAGTCCTCTTTTTTTTCCTGTAGTCCACAATCATCTCCTTTATCTTGGTCATGTTGAGGGAGAGGTTGTTATCCTGGCACCACACGGCCAGGTCTCTAACCTCCTCCCTATAGGCTGTCTCATCGTTGTCGGTGATCAGGCCTACCACTGTTGTGTCGTCGGCAAACTTAATGATGGTGTTGGAATCGTGCCTAGCCATGCAGTCATGGGTGAACAGGGAGTACAGGAGGGGACTGAGCACGCACCCCTGAGGGGCCCCCGTGTTGAGGATCAGTGTGGCAGATGTGTTGTTACCTACCCTTACCACCTGGGGGCGGCCCGTCAGGAAGTCCAGGATCCAGTTGCAGAGGGAGGTGTTTAGTCCCAGGATCCTTAGCTTAGTGATGAGCTTTGAGGGCACTATGGTGTTACATTTACATTTACATTTTAGTCATTTAGCAGACGCTCTTATCCAGAGCGACTTACAGTTAGTGAGTGCATACATTATTATTATTATTATTATTATAAAAAAAATTCATACCCCCGTGGGAATCGAACCCACAACCCTGGCGTTGCAAACGCCATGCTCTACCAACTGAGCTACATCCCTGCCGGCCATTCCCTCCCCCACCCTAGACGACGCTGGGCCAATTGTGCGCCGCCCCATGGGTCTCCCGGTCATGGCCGGCTACGACAGAGCCTGGATTCGAACCAGGATCTCTAGTGGCACAGCTAGCACTGCGATGCAGTGCCTTAGACCACTGCGCCACTCGGGAGGTTGAATGCTGAGCTGTAGTCAATGAATAGCATTCTCACGTAGGTGTTCCTCTTGTCCAGGTGGGAAAGGGCAGTTTGGAGTGCAATAGAGATTGCATCATCTGTGGATCTGTTGGGGCGGTATGCAAATTGGAGTGGGTCTAGGGTTTCTGGGATAATGGTGTTGATGTGAGCCATGACCAGCCTTTCAAAGCACTTCATGGCTACAGACTTCAGTGCTACGGGTCGGTAGTCATTTAGGCAGGTTATCTTAGTGTCCTTGGGCACGGGGACTATGTTGGTCTGCTTGAAACATGTTGGTATTACAGACTCAGTCAGGGACATGTTGAAAATGTCAGTGAAGACACTTGCCAGTTGGTCAGCACATGCTCGGAGGACACGTCCTGGTAATCCGTCTGGCCCTGCGTTCTTGTGAATGTTGACCTGCTTAAAAGTCTTCCTCACATTGGCTACGGAGAGCGTGATCACATAGTCATCCGGAACAGCTGGTGCTCTCATGCATGCTTCAGTGTTGCTTGCCTCGAAGCGAGCATAGAAGTGGTTTAGCTCGTCTGGAAGTCTTGTGTCACTGGGCAGCTCGCGGCTATGCTTCCCTTTGTAGTCTGTAATAGTTTTCAAGCCCTGCCACATCCGACGAGCGTCAGAGCCGGTGTAGTACGATTCAATCTTAGTCCTGTACTGACTCTTTGCCTGTTTGATGGTTCGTCGGAGGGCATAGCGGGATTTCATATAAGCGTCCGGGTTAGAGTCCCGCTCCTTGAAAGCGGCAGCTCTACCCTTTAGCTCAGTGCGGATGTTGCCTGTAATCCATGGCTTCTGGTTGGGGTATGTACGTACGGTCACTGTGGGGACGACGTCATCGATGCACTTATTGATGAAGCCAGTGACTGATGTGGTGTACTCCTCAATGCTATTTGAAGAATCCCGGAACATGTTCCAGTCTGTGCTAGCAAAACAGTCCTGTAGCTTAGCATCTGCGTCATCTGACCACTTTTTTATTAACCGAGTCACTGGTGCTTCCTGCTTTAGTTTTTGCTTATACGCAGGAATCAGGAGGATAGAGTTGTGGTCAGATTTGCCAAATGGAGGGCGAGGGAGAGCTTTGTATGCGTCTCTGTGTGTGGAGTAAAGGTGGTCTAGAGTTTTTTTTCCTCTGGTTGCACATTTAACATACTGGTAGAAATTAGGTAGAACTGATTTAAGTTTCCCTGCATTAACGTCCCGGCCACTAGGAGCACTGCCTCTGGATGAGCGTTTTCCTGTTCAGTTATGGCCTTATACAGCTCATTCAGTGCAATCTTAATGCCAGCATTGGTTTGTGGTGGTAAATAGACAGCTATGAAAAATATAGATGAAAACTATCTTGGTAAATAGTGTGGTCTACAGCTTATCATAAGATACTCTACCTCAGGCGAGCAAAACCTCGAGACTTCCTTAGTATTTGATTTTGTGCACCAGCTGTTGTTTACAAATATACACAGACCACCACCCCTTGTCTTACCGGAGTTAGCCGTTCTATCCTGCCGATGTAGCGTATAGCCCGCTAGCTGTATGTTGTCCATGTCGTCGTTCAGCCACGACTCGGTGAAACATAATATATTACAGTTTTTAATGTCCCGTTGGTAGGATAACCGTAATCTTTTGAACATTGGCTAATAGGATTGATGGAAGAGGCAGTTTCTCTCCTTGAGAAGGCAATGTGTTTCTTACTTTCTTTCTCAAGTGTGAACATATAGGTTTACTATCCACACAGAACATGTTTAACCCATGTACTATTTTTAAATCAAGGTTTTTCTACTCATACCTTGATATCTTAGGCAGTAAGAGGTTAAATGACTTTCCTAAATCCAATCACTATTAGGAAGCATGGGATAATTCAGACCTCAAGAGGCAGTTTGCCTTCTGATTCATGACAATTCTTTCAATTAAGTGCAGATTAGCACATGAGGGCAGCGAGAGAGGTGATTTGATTTACCATGCCCCATTACTGTCTATTACCCATGTCTATTGTATCACAGTCATTCCCAAGCTACAAGTACTACATGTTGTTGTAAGTAAGGTAGCTGGACAGTGAAGCAATTTTTATTTATTTGGCTCTATATTCCAACATTTGGATTTTAGATCAAATGTTTCATATGAGGTGGCAGTACAGAATCTCACCTTTTATTTGAAGATATTTTCATATATACACTACCAGTCAAAAGTTTGGACACACCTACTCATTCAAGGGTTTTTCTTTATGTTTACTATTTTTTACATTGTAGAATTATAGTGAAGACATCAAAACTATGAAATAACACATATGGAATCATGTATTAACCAAAAAAGTGTTAAACAAATCAAAATATATCTTATATTTGAGATTCTTCAAATAGCCACCCTTTGTCTTGATGACAGCTTTGCACACTCTTGGCATTCTCTCAACCAGCTTCATGAGGTAGTCACCTGTAATGCATTTCAATTAACAGGTGTGCCTTCTTAAAAGTTAATTTGTGGAATGTATTTCCTTCTTAATGTGTTTGAGCCAATCAGTTGTGTTGTGACAAGGTAGGGGGGGGGGGGTATACAGAAGATAGCCCTATTTGGTAAAATACCAAGTCCATATTATGGTAAGAACAGCTCAAATAAGCAAAGAGAAACAACAGTCCATCATTACTTTAAGACATGAAGGTCAGTCAATAAGGAAAATGTCAAGAACGTTGAAAGTTTCTTCAAGTGTAGTCGCAAAAACAATCAAGCGCTATGATGAAACTGGCTCTCATGAGGACCGCCACAGGAATGGAAGACGCAGAGTTACACTACCATTCAAAAGTTTGGGGTCACTTAGAAATGTCCTTGTTTTCGAAAGAAAAGCAAATGTTTTGTCCATTAAAATAATATCAAATTGATCAGAAATACAGTGTTGACAATTTTAATGTTATAAATGGCTATTGTAGCTGGAAACGGCTGATTTTTTATGGAATATCTACATAGGCGTACAGAGGCCCATTATCAGCAACCATCAGTCCTGTGTTCCAATGGCACGTTGTGTTTGCTAATCCAAGTTTATCATTTTAAAAGGCTAATTGATCATTAGAAAACCCTTTTGCAATTATGTTAGCACAACTGAAAACTGTTGTGCTGATTAAAGAAGCAATAAAACTGGCCTTCTTGAGACTAGTTGAGTATCTGGAGCATCAGCAATTGTGGGTTCGATTACAGGCTCAAAATGGCCAGAAACAAATAACTTTCTTCTGAAACTCATCAGTCTATTCTTGTTCGGAGAAATGAAGGCTATTCCATGTGAGAAATTGCCAAAAAACTGAAGATCTTGTACAACGCTGTGTACTACTCCCTTCACAGAACAGCGCAAACAGGCTCTAACCAGAATAGAAAGAGGAGTGGGAGGCCCCGGTGCACAACTGAGCAAGAGGACAAATACATTAGAGTGTCTAGTTTGAGAAACAGACGCCTCACAGGTCCTCAACTGGCAGCTTCATTAAATAGTACCCGCAAAACACCAGTCTCAACGTCAACAGTGAAGAGGCGAGTCCGGGATGCTGACCTTCTAGACAGAGTTGCAAAGAAAAAGCCATATCTCAGACTGGCCAATAAAAATAAAATATTAAGATGGGCAAAAGAACACAGACACTGGACAGAGAAAGATTGGAAAAAAAGTGTTATGGATAGACAAATCGAAGTTTGAGGTGTTCGGATCACGAAGAAGAACATTTGTGAGACGCAGACCAAATGAAAAGATGCTGGAAGAGTGCTTGATGCCATCTGTCAGGCATGGTGGAGGCAATGTGATGGTCTGGGAGTGCTTTGGTGGTGGTAAAGTGGGAGATTTTTACAGGGTAAAATGGATCTTGAAGAAGGAAGGCTATCACTCCATTTTGCAACGCCATGCCATACACTGTGGACGGCGCTTGATTGGAGCCAATTTCCTCCTACAACAGGACAATGACCCAAAGCACAGCTCCAAACTATGCAATAACTATTTAGGGAAGAAGCAGTCAGCTGGTATTCTGTCTATAATGGAGTGGCCAGCACAGTCACCGGATCTCAACCCTATTGAGCTGTTGTGGGAGCAGCTTGACCGTATGGTACGTAAGAAGTGCCCATCAAGCCAATCCAACTTGTGGGAGGTGCTTCAGGAAGCATAGGGTGAAATCTCTTCAGATTACCTCAACAAATTGACAACTAGAATACCAAAGGTCTGCAAGGCTGTAATTGCTGCAAATGGAGCATTCTTTGACGAAAGCAAAGTTTGAAGGACACAGTTATTATTTCTATTAAAAATCATTATTTCTAACCTTGTCACTTACTACATTTCCTATGCATTTAGCTATATTTCCTATTCAAACAATTTCTAAGTGAACCCAAACTTTTGAACGGTAGTGTATATACATATACATACATACATATACACATATACACATACATACATATAAATACATATACAGTGAGGGAAAAAAGTATTTGATCCCCTGCTGATTTTGTACGTTTGCCCACTGACAAAGAAATGATCAGTCTATAATTTTAATGGTAGGTTTATTTGAACAGTGAGAGACAGAATAACAACAACAAAATCCAGAAAAACGTATGTCAAAAATGTTATAAATTGATTTGCATTTTAATGAGGGAAATAAGTATTTGACCCCCTCTCAATCAGAAAGATTTCTGGCTCCCAGGTGTCTTTTATACAGGTAACGAGCTAAGATTAGGAGCACACTCTTAAAGGGAGTGCACCTAATCTCAGTTTGTTACCTGTATAAAAGACACCTGTCCACAGAAGCAATCAATCAATCAGATTCCAAACTCTCCACCATGGCCAAGACCAAAGAGCTCTCCAAGGATGTAAGGGACAAGATTGTAGACCTACACAAGGCTGAAATGGGCTTCAAGACCATTGCCAAGCAGCTTGGTGAGAAGGTGACAACAGTTGGTGCGATTATTTGCAAATGGAAGAAACACAAAAGACCTGTCAATCTCCCTCGGCCTGGGGCTCCATGCATAATCTCACCTCGTGGAGTTGCAATGATCATGAGAACGGTGAGGAATCAGCCCAGAACTACACGGGAGGATCTTGTCAATGATCTCAAGGCAGCTGGGACCATAGTCACCAAGAAAACAATTGGTAAGACACTACGCCGTGAAGGACTGAAATCCTACAGCGCCCGCAAGGTCCCTCTGCTCAAGAAAGCACATATACATGCCCGTCTGAAGTTTGCCAATGAACATCTGAATGATTCAGAGGAGAACTGGGTGAAAGTGTTGTGGTCAGATGAGACCAAAATGGAGCTCTTTGGCATCAACTCAACTCGCCGTGTTTGGAGGAGGAGGAATGCTGCCTATGACCCCAAGAACACCATCCCCACCGTCAAACATGGAGGTGGAAACATTATGCTTTGGGGGTGTTTTTCTGCTAAGGGGACAGGACAACTTCACCGCATCAAAGGGACGATGGACGGGGCCATGTACTGTCAAATCTTGGGTGAGAACCTCCTTCCCTCAGCCAGAGCATTAAAAATGGGTCGTGGATGGGTATTCCAGCATGACAATGACCCAAAACACACGGCCAAGGCAACAAAGGAGTGGCTCAAGAAGAAGCACATTAAGGTCCTGGAGTGGCCTAGCCAGTCTCCAGACCTTAATCCCATAGAAAATCTGTGGAGGGAGCTGAAGGTTCGAGTTGCCAAACGTCAGCCTCGAAACCTTAATGACTTGGAGAAGATCTGCAAAGAGGAGTGGAACAAAATCCCTCCTGAGATGTGTGCAAACCTGGTGGCCAACTACAAGAAACGTCTGACCTCTGTGATTGCCAGCAAGGGTTTTGCCACCAAGTACTAAGTCATGTTTTGCAGAGGGGGTCAAATACTTATTTCCCTCATTAAAATGCAAATCAATTTATAACATTGTTGACATGCGTTTTTCAGGAATTTTTTGTTGTTATTCTGTCTCTCACTGTCCAAATAAACCTACCAATAAAATTATAGACTGATCATGTCTTTGTCAGTGGGCAAACGTACAAAATCAGCAGGGGATCAAATACTTTTTTCCCTCACTGTACATACATATATATACATATCCTTTTAAAAAATATATTTCCCTTTATTACTTTCCAACCCCACGACCCCTTCCCTAATTGGAGTAAAACTAGTGAACAACAACGCTTAGGCCTCTACTTCCAGCTTATACATACTATATAAATTTTATGGACACAGTCAATTTTACAATAATTATATCTTGTTTGTTTTTACTCCTGAACTTCCTCTACCCTCAACCTCTCCGATCATTTTCATGATGTCCATCCGGTTTGCTTCTATATGCCATATCTTTCTAACTGTGCTCTTTCACAAAAGCTCTCAACCTATAACCTATATACTTATTATGGACACAGTATGCTTTACATTAGTTCTCTTTTTGTTATTAGTTGTTGTTAGTTGTTATTAGTCCCATCCTTCAGCTCCATTCAACACCTCCCATCTATCTCTTAACACCATCCATATTGGATTTCTATTTGCCATATATTTTTCAACTGTACTGTGATGTTTCACAAAAGTTCTGAAGCCTTCTATTCTCATTGTTTCTACAGATTGTAAATTGAAAATAAACATTTTTGCTATAAGTATTATTATATTATTGATCGATTGACTATGACTTTTCAGATCACCCAGTAGTGCTATCTGCAGGGTTAGCTCCAGGTAAATATTGCAATCCTTCAGCCATTCCTGGACCTGTGACTAAAAACAAGCTACAATGGACAGTAGCAAAACAAATTATTTAATGATTCTGTCTCTTCGCAGCAAGATCTGCAGAGCTGGGACGATTGTATCCCCCATACAAATAACATTCTATTGGTAGCAAGAATTTTGTATAATAATTTTAATTGAAAAATTCTAAGTTTTGAATCAGGCGTCGTTTTGCATATCAGTTCATAAACACTATGCTATGGAATCGGTACGTCAAAAATCTCTTCCCAACTATTTTGCAATCTATATGGGATGGCTGTCAATAATAATATAATAATAATAATATGCCATTTAGCAGACGCTTTCATCCAAAGCGACTTACAGTCATGTGTGCATAAATTTTTACGTATGGGTGGTCCCGGGGATCGAACCCACTACCCTGGCGTTACAAGTGCCATGCTCTACCAATTGAGCTACAGAGGACCACCTCAATCCTTTGGTCCTTAAATGAAACTGGTTAACTTTTTTATTTATCACAATTTTCTTTAACTAATTATATTCTTTAATGCAGGGCCGACAGACAAGTTCCTTACTTTTTCCCCCTTAATTATTTCCAGGGTTCTTAGCTTAGTGATGAGCTTTGAGGGCACTATGGTGTTGAATGCTGAGCTGTAGTCAATGAATAGCATTCTCACATAAGTGTTCCTTTTGTCCAGGTGTGGAACGGCAGTGTGGAGCGCAATAGAGATTGCATCATCTGTGGATCTGTTGGGGCGGTATGCAAATTGGAGTGGGTCTAGGGTTTCTGGGATAATGGTGTTGATGTGAGCCATGACCAGCCTTTCAAAGCACTTCATGGCTACAGACGTGAGTGCTACGGGTCGGTAGTAATTTAGGCAGGTTACCTTAGTGTTCTTGGCCACAGGGACTATGGTGGTCTGCTTGAAACATGTTGGTATTACAGACTCATGAAAAAGAAAAGGAGAGCCGCACACTCTAGGAGCTCAGATTCAATAATTTAATAACCAAATAACCAACGTTTCGACAGACAAGCTGTCTTCATCAGGATATAATGACAAACACTGCGGGTCACTTGTTTATATAGTGTCAAAGGACACACACAGGTGTCTGTAAACATGGCCGGGTGTGGCCTGATAGCGTTGGTTAATTCACAGATAAAACAGAACATACAAGAAACTTGGATAGCATACGATCATAGATACAACTTGGCTACCTAGGTCCACAAACATTTACAATGAATAGCAAAATCACAATAATCACAAGAATGGCTTCAAATCAAAGTCTATGTTGAGACCGAAGGGAGCAAGGGTCTTTAAATTAAAGATCCAGGCAGCCTCTCATTTTAACAATAAGTTGTCAAGGTCACCCCCTCTGCTAGGGAGGGTTACATGTTCGATGCCGAAATAACGTAAGGACGAAATTGAGCGGTTCGCTTCCAAAAAGTGGGCAGCGACTGGGTATGTCGAGTTTTTGCACCTAATGGTGCTACAATGCTCAGAGATTCGTACTTTTAATTCACGCTTTGTTTTACCCACATCATTTTTACCACAAGGACAAGTTATAAGATAAATAACTGCCTTAGTGGAGCATGTAATAACACCTTTGATTGGGATCTGTTTCCCTGTTTGGGGGTGTTTGAAGGATCTACATTTGTAAGTGCCATTGCATTGAGCGCAGCCATTACACTTGTAGTTTCCATTCGGTAGAAGCGCAAATAGACGTTGTGCAGGGATATTTAGAGGTGGTAAATCCGAATTTACCAATTGATCTCTGAGATTTCTGCCCCGCGAGAATACAACCAAGGGAGGGTCCAAAAACACATTACCAATACTGTCATCAGATCTTAGAATGTGCCAATGTTTGTGAACAATTCCCTTGATTTGTTCAGAGCACTTTGAATAGCGTGTAGTTAGAACGCAAGAATGCTTCTTTTTGCGAGACTGGCCCTGAAAGAGATCAGGTCTCGATTTGTTTTGAATTTTCTCTATGGCAGTATTAATCTGACAATTTTTGTACCCCCTCTCCTTGAATTTTCTTTCAAACTGTTTTTCAAGGGAAGCGGGTGACAACTATCAGCCCTCAACAAACTGTTACGATCAGTAGGTTTCCTGTAAAGATCAGTGTATAGAACATTGTCCTCACACAAAATCAGAAGATCAAGGAAACTGATTTGACGTGTGTCAGATTGCATAGTAAATCTCAGGTGCTAAGAACAAGAGTTAAGAAAAGCATGGAATGTCTGGAGCTGTTTTAAATCACCCCTCCATAGAACAAAAATATCATCAATGTACCGTTTCCAAATAACAGTCAATTTTCAATCCTCTCAAAAATGTTTTCTTGCCTAACATAATATTATTATAATGTTAGGCAAGAAAACATTTTTGAGAGGATTGAAAATTGACTGTTTGTCAATGTAACCTACATACAAATTAGCATAGTTAGGAGCCATAGGGGATCCCATAGCAGTACCCTTCGTCTGAATAAAGAAATAATTTAGAAACATGAAGTAGTTGTGTGTGATTACTATTTCAGCCAATGTTATAATGCATGCACTGGAAGGTAGTTCATTTGGGTCAAGTAGCAGAAGAAAATGTTCCATGGCTTCAATACCGCCCTCGTATGGAATATTCGTGTTTAACGACTCAACATCAAAAGTAACTAACAAAGTATTATCAGGGAGAGGATCAAGAGATTCAATAATAGAGATCATATTGCTGGTGTCCTTTACAAAGGAGGAGCTGTTCTGTGAGGAGTCTAATAAAAAAGTCAACAAAGGTCAATAAAGGGGCTATTACTGCATCAATGCCCGCTACAATAGGGCGCCCTGGAGGTTTTGTAACATTCTTCTGTAATTTCGGCAAAGTATAGAAAGTGGCAATTTTAGGGTGTTGAATAGCCAAAAATTTTTGTTATTTTTGGGTGATTTGACCAGAACTTAAAAACTCATCTAGGACAGTAAAGATAGTTTTCTGAATTTGGGAAGTGGGGTCACTTCTGAGTTTCTTGTAAAAGGTGTTGTCAAGCAGTTGTCTGTGACACTCATTTACATAAACTGTCCTATCCATGAGTACAACCGACCCACCCTTATCAGCAGGGCGGGTAAGGACTGACGTATCAAATTGTAAATCAAGCAAAGTTTGTTTTTCATCCTTGGGTAAATTTTGGTAAGATATGTACTCCTGATTGTTCTTAAGGAGATGACCAACATCTTTTTCAACGAGTCTGCAATATTTCTCAATAGAGTGATTGTGATTACAAAATAACTCTTACTTCTGAAAGGAGTCAGAGTATGTGCAGGTAAGCCACCTACATGTTCAGTTGAAATATCACGATTAGGGGAGCTAAAGTATTCCCTTAAACGGATGTTTCTAAAAAACATCAACATGTCTACATTAACATCGAAATCGTTGTACTGAGTTGTAGGCACAAAAGATAACCCTTTATTAAGCAAGGAGACATGAGCAGGACTCAATATCTTGCTTGATAAATTAAAGACACACAGTCCCGTGGGTTCGGTCCAGTCTCTCGTTGGATAAAAAACTGGCACTGGAACCGGATGAGGCGCTGGTTGTAGAGCGTTGGTCAGACAGGAGTGGATAGAAGTTAGCGGCCTCCCTCCTGCATCTGCCATGGAGAGGAGGAGCAGGACTTATTTTGTCAGGGTTTCTCCAGAAGTAGACTTTGTCCTCGGCCTTATCTTTTTTGTCTTGGTTGAATTTCTTGATTTTAAGCTCCTTTATTTCTGTAGACAACTTGTCCTGGAGCGCTTGGTTAGCTTTTCATCAGTTCATTGAATATGCCATCATCATTAACAGCTCTTTGCAGAGATGTGCGTTTCACTTCAATCGTGGTATCCATTTCAATAAAATCATTTTTCAACTGGTCAACAATTAATGTCATTAAATCAATAGAGCATTTGTTCAGGTATTACAAACTCAGACAGGGAGAGGTTGAAAATGTCAGTGAAGACACTTGCCAGTTGGTCAGCGCACGCTCGGAGTACACGTCCTGGTAATCCGTCTGGCCCTGCGGCCTTTAGAATGTTGACCTGTTTAAAGTCATAAGTATTTGTACAAATTCATTTACAGTGTATTAAAGTAATCAGAAGTAGTATTTGGTCCCATATTCTTAGCACGCAATGACTACATTAAGCTTGTCACTCCACAAACTCGTTGGATGCATTTGCAGTTAGTTTTGGGTTATGTTTTGCCCAATAGGACCTGAATGGTGAATGATGAATGGAGTAATTGTCTTTCTAAGTGATTAGATAAGATGTTTCTGAACACTATTAAATGAATCCTGATAATGTCATGATTAGTAAACTAGATAGTGTTATGTTTGGTGCAAATCCAACACAACACATTACTGAGTACCACTCTCCATATTATTATTATTTTTATTTTATTTTTTTCACCTTTATTTAACCAGGTAAGCCAGTTAAGAACAAGTTCTCATTTACAACTGCGACCTGGCCAAGATAAAGCTGTGCGATAAAAACAACAACACAGAGTTACATATGGGATAAACAAAACATAAAGTCAAAAATACAACAGAAAATATATATACAGTGTTTGCGAATGTAGTAAATTATGGAGGTAAGGCAATAAATAGGCCATAGTGCAAAATAGTTACAATTTCATATTAACACTGGAATGATAGATGTGCAAAATATTATGTGCAAATAGAGATACTGGGGTGCAAATTAGCAAAATAAATAACAATATGGGGGTGAGGTAGTTGGGTGGGCTAATTTCAGAATGGCTGTGTACAGGTGCAGTGATCGGTAAGCTGCTCTGACAACTGATGCTTAAAGTTAGTGAGGGAGATAAGAGTCTCCAGCTTCAGAGATTTTTGCAGTTCGTTCCAGTCATTGGCAGCAGAGAACTGGAAGGAATGGCGGCCAAAGGAGGTGTTGGCTTTGGGGATGACCAGTGAGATATACCTGCTGGAGCGCAGACTACGGGTGGGTGTTGCTATGGTGACCAGTGAGCTAAGATAAGACGGGGATTTGCCTAGCAGTGATTTATAGATGACCTGGAGCCAGTGGGTTTGGCGACAAATATGTAGTGAGGGCTAGCCAACAAGAGCGTACAGGTCACAATGGTGAGTAGTATATGGGGCTTTGGTGAGAAAATGGAAGGCACTGTGATAGACTACATCCAATTTTCTGAGTAGAGTTTTGGAGGCTATTTTGTAAATGACATCTCCGAAGTCAAGGATTGGTAGGATAGTCAGTTTTACGAGGGCATGTTTGGCAGCATGAGTGAAGGAGGCTTTGTTGCGAAATAGAAAGCAGATTCTAGATCTAACTTTGGATTGGAGATGCTTAATGTGAGTCTGGAAGGACAGTTTACAGTCTAACCAGACACCTAGGTATTTGTAGTTGTCCACATACTCTAGGTCAGACCCGCCGAGAGTAGTGATTCTAGTTGGGTGGGCGGGTGCAAGCAGCGTTCGATTGAAGAGCATGCATTTAGTTTTACTAGTGTTTAAGAGCAGTTGGAGGCTACGGAAGGAGTGTTGTATGGCGTTAAAGCTCGTTTGGAGGTTTGTTAACACAGTGTCCAATGAAGGGCCAGATGTATACAAAATGGTGTCGTCCGCATAGAGGTGGATCCGAGTGTCACCGGCAGCAAGAGCGACATCATTGATATACACAGAGAATAGAGTCGGCCCGAGAATTGAACCCTGTGGCACCCCCATAGAGACTGCCAGAGGTCCAGACAACAGGCCCTCCGATTTGACACATTGAACTCAATTTGAGAAGTAGATGGTGAACCAGGCGAGGCAGTCATTTGAAAAACCAAGGTTATTTAGTCTGCCAATAAGAATGCGGTGGTTGACAGAGTCGAAAGCCTTGGCCAGGTCGATGAAGACGGCTGCGCAGTACTGTCTTTTATCGATTGAGGTTATAATATCGTTTAGGACATTGAGCGTGGCTGAGGTGCACCCATGAACAGCTCGGAAACCGGATTGCATAGCGGAGAAGGTACGGTGGGATTCGAAATGGTCGGTGATCTGTTTGTTAACTTGGCTTTCAAATACTTTCGAAAGGCAGGGCAGGATGGATATAGGTCTGTAACAGTTTGGATCTAGAGTGTCACCCCCTTTGAAGAGGCAGCTTTCCAATCTCTGGGGATCTCAGACGTTACGAAAGAGAGGTTGAACAGGCTAGTAATAGGGGTTGCGACAATTTCGGCGCCTAATTTGAGAAAGAAAGGGTCCAGATTGTCTAGCCGAGCTGATTTGTAGGGGTCCAGATTTTTCAACTCTTTCAGAACATCAGCTGTCTGAATTTGTGTGAAGGAGAAGGGGGGCATGGGCAAGTTGCAGTGGAGGGTGCAGAGCTGGTGGCCGGGGTAGTGGTAGCCAGGTGGAAAGCATGGCCAGCCGTAGCAAAATGCTTGTTGAAATGCTCGATTATTATAGATATATCGGTGGTGACAGTGTTTCCTAGCCTCAGTGCAGTGGGCATTTGGGAGGAGGTGCTCTTATTCTCCATGGACTTTACAGTGTCCCAAAACTTTTTGGAGTTAGTGCTACAGGATGCACATTTCTGTTTGAAAAAGCTAGCCTTTACTTTCCTAACTGATTGTGTATATTGGTTCCTGACTTCCCTGAAAAGTTGCATATCGCGGGGGCTGTTCGATGCTAATGCAGTACGCCACAGGATGTTTTTATGCTGGTCAAGGGCAGTCAAGTCTGAGGAGAACCAGAGGCTATATCTGTTCTTAGTTCTGAATTTTTTGAATGGGGCATGCTTACTCAAGATTGAGAGGAAAGCACTTTTAAAGAACAACCAGGCATCCTCTACTGACGGAATGAGGTCAATATCCATCCAGGATACCCGGGCCAGGTCAATTAGAAAGGCCTGCTCGCTAAAGTGTTTTAGGGAGCGTTTGACAGTGATGAGTGGTGGTCGTTTGACCGCGGACCCATTACGGACGCAGGCAATAAGGCAGTGATCGCTGAGATCCTGGTTGAAGACAGCTGAGGTGTATTTAGAGGGTAAATTTGTCAGGATGATATCTATGAGGGTGCCCATGTTTACAGATTTAGGGTTGTACCTGGTAGGTTCATTGATAATTTGTGTGAGATTGAGGGCATCTAGTTTAGATTGTAGGTTGGCCGGGGTGTTAAGCATATCCCAGTTTAGGTCACCAAGCAGTACGAACTCTGAGGATAGATGGGGGGCAATCAGTTCACATATGGTATCCAGGGCACAGCTCTAGGCTGAGGGGGGTCTGTAGGAAGCGGTAACAGTGAGAGACTTATTTCTGGAAAGGTGGATTTTTAGAAGTAGAAGCTCAAACTGTTTGGGCACACACCTGGATAGTATGATAGAGCTCTACAGTAGATTGCAACCCCACCCCCTTTGGCAGTTCTATCTAGACGGAAAATGTTGTAGTTGGGAATGAACATTTCTGAATTTTTGGTGTCCTTCCTAAGCCAGGATTCAGACACTGCTAGAACATCAGGGTTGGCGGAGTGTGCAAGAAACCAAGGCTTTTACGGTTACAGAAGTCAACAAATGATAACGCCTGGGGAGTAGGAGTGATACTGGGGGCTACAGGGCCTGGGTTAACCTCTACATCACCAGAGGAACAGAGGAGGAGTAGAATAAGGATACGGCTAAAGGCTTTAAGTACTGGTCTTCTAGTGCGTTGGGTACAGAGAATAAAAGGGGCAGATTTCCAGGCGTTGTAGAATAGATTCAGGGCATTACGTACAGACAAGGATCTGGAAGGATATGAGTACAGTGGAGGTAAACCTAAGCGTTGGGTAACGATGAAAGAGATAGCATCACTGGAGGCACCGATTGAGTCGGTCTCCGCGTGTATGGGGTGTGGGACAAAGGAGCTATCTAAGGCAGGTTGAACTGGACTGGGGGCTCTACAGTGAAATAGTACAATAAGAAATAACCGAAATAGCAATAAGCAAGGCATATTGACATGGGGAGAGAGGCATAAAGCAATCACAGGTGTTATTCGAGAGAGCAAAGACAACAGCTGGTAATGGCGACAAAGTTTGGGCTGAGGCTAAACATAAACAGGATGCTGTACCATATAAAGGAACAGTCCAGCAGGCATCAGCTGTATAGCTGAATTATCATAAGGTCCAGTGAACAGCAATAGGAGAGTTCGGAGGTAGTTCGGGGGCTGCTACAGCACTGGTGAGCAAGAGGCACGGCTTGCGTGTGCTAGCGGGCTGGGGCTAGCAGATGGATCTTCGTGGTCAACGTCGTAACGGGAAGCCTGTTGAAACCACATCAGACGATTTCGTCGGCAGACCAGTCATGTTGGATCGGCGGGGCTCCATGTCCACACTAGGAGGTCCCGTCCGGTTGACAGAGTGGTAGATAGCCGGGAGATGGGCCTGGCTCGAGGCTAGCTCAAGGCTAACTGCTGCTTGCTAAGGGGCAATGGTAATTAGCCAACGACAACAGCTATTCGGTTGCCGCTAGCTAGTTGCAATGATCCGGCGCTAGGGTCCAGTGATTCCGGCAGAAAATCTGATATGCTCTGGGTCGATAGCACGCTGTGCAGACTGGCCGACAAATTGTCCAGGCTAGAGCTAGAGCTGACTGGTGGGTAGTGCAGGCCACGGACAATGGTTTAGACCACTAACGGTGGCTAATAGCAAGTAGCTAGCTAGCTACAACAGCCATTCGGTTGCAGCTAGCTAGTTGCGATGATCCAGTGTTAGAGGTCCAGTGATTCCGGCAGAAAATCCGATATGCTCTGGGTCGATAGCACGCTGTGCAGACTGGCCGACAAATTGTCCAGGCTAGAGCTAGAGCTGGCTGGTGGGTAGTGCAGGCCACGGACAATGGTGAAGACGCTAACGGTGGCTAATAACAAGTAGCTAGCTAGCTGGCTACCACAGCCATTCGGTTGCAGATAGACTAGTTCATCTTAAGGTTCTTGATAAAAGTTATAAAGAAATAATATAATCCTTTCCACATTGGGTGAGGCGGATTGCAAGTATATTTAGTTAAAGAATGAAAAGTAAAAAAGTAAAATTTAGAAATATATACAAAATAGACTAAAAACAAAAAAACTGGCTATTTACACGAGGACACAACAGAAAACAATGCTACGCCATCTTGCATCATTTTCAAGCATAGCAGTGGCTGCATCATGTTATGTGTATGCTTGTAATCGTTAAGGACCGGGGAGTTTTTCAGGATAAAAAAGAAGCGGAATGGAGCTAAGCACAGACAAAATCCTAGAGGAAAACCTGGTTCAGTCTGCTTTCCACCGGACAATGGGAGATTAATTCACCTTTCAGCAGGACAATAACCTAAAACACAAGGCCAAATCTACACTGGAGTTGCTTACAAAAAAGAAAGTGAATGTTCTTGAGTGGCCGAGTTACAGTTTTGAATTAAATCTACTTGAAAACCTATGGCAAGACCTGAAAATGGATGTCTAACAATGATCAACAACCAATTTGACAGAGCTTGAAGTATTTAGGAAAAAATTATGGGCAAATGTTGCACAATCCAGGTGTGGAAAGCTCTTCGAGACTTACCCAGAAAGACTCACAGCTGTAATCGCTGCCAAAGCTGCTTCTACAAAGTATTAACTCAGGGGTGTGAATACTTATGTAAATGAGATATTTCTGTATTTCATTTTTAATACATTTGCAAACATTTCTAAAAACAATTTTTCACTTTGTCATTACAGGGTATTGTGTGTAGATGGGGGATACTTTTAAAAAATGTAATCCATTTTGAATTCAAATAAAATCAGATCAAAATGTATTTGCCACATGTGCCGAATACAACAGGTGTAGACATTACCGTGAAATGCTTACTTACAGCCCTTAACCAACAATGCATTTATTTCTTAATAAAAAAGTAAAATAAAACAACAACAACAAAAAAGTGTTGAGCATGTGACAATAGCAGGATCATATCAAGGATAGCATCACTAATTAATACATAAATACCACTTGAAGCTTGATGATGACTTGATCATTTGAATCAGCTGTGTAGTGCTAAGGCAAAAACTAAAATGTGCACCCCTTTGAGTCCCCAGGACCAGGACTGAGAACCAAATCACATTTTATTCGCTACATGCGCCGAATACAACAGGTGTAGACCTTACAGTGAAATTCTTACTTACAAGTCCATAACCAACAATGCAGTTTTAAGAAAATAAAAAAAAGTGTTAAGTAAAAAATAGATAAGTAAAAAATTTGAATAGCAAATAATTAAAGAGCAGCAGTAAAATAAAATAACAGTAGGGAGGCTATATATACAGGGGGGTACCGGTGCAGAGTCAATGTGCGGGGGCACCGGCTAGTTGAGGTAGTTGAGGTAATATGTACATGTGGGTAGAGTTAAAGTGACTATGCATAAATAATTAACAGAGTATCAGCAGCGTAAAAAGATGGGGTGGGGGTGCAAATAGTCCGGGTAGCCATGATTAGCAGTTCAGGAGTCTTATGGCTTGGGGGTAGAAGCTGTTGAGAAGCCTTTTGGACCTAGACTTGGCACTCTGGTACCGCTTGCCGTGCAGCTGATGTCCTTGATCATTGGTGTGGGTGTAACAATCCTTGTATGGCTGACCTAGGATGCAACGCCTGTCCACAACAGCACTTCATACCCACAAAACAGTGTCCATTATTCTACCAAAACCCTGATCTTGGTTGGGCTAGGATAACAGTACTTAAGGTCTCAGGGCGGGTGACTTCACCACACGATGGGTTCTAGGGCTTTGTCTCACTTGGTCTTTCCTTGATTACCTCCTCACCTGTATTGTATCGCAACTGTATTGAAGGAGAAGGTACAAGGTCCCTCCCCTCTGACCTCCCCTCTGACCTCCAATTGTTTTTTAGAAGGAGGCGAGGAGAGGAATCGAGGAAGGATGAATTGAGAAAGAGCCTAGCACTCACCTGTCAACTAGCTCACATGTGCTACACTCACTGACCTCCTCCTTCTCCGCATCAACCTCAGCAGCCAGCAGAGCAGACTGTGTGAACTGAGTCAATCTGACTCAGATCATACAGTCGGTGGCTGAGTTATACTGTCGGGTGCGTAGGAGGAGGTGAAAGGGGTGTGACTGTAGCAGAGGTGAGCTGCAGGTGAGTTCTATTAGCCACTGTGATGTGATGTCATCCCGCCTGAGACTTGAAGTAGTGTCTCTTCCTGTCTATCATGAATGTATCTATATTTTAATACCGTAAGCATCTCAGCTACGGGAGGATCTCCTCCTGCAATTTTGCGCCAATTTGCTTCATTCTGCTACACTCACTGTCCTCCTTCTCCAGTGGTTGGCATGCTAGCTACAAGTGTCATTTGATTAAGGTTTGCATCCCGGCCAGGTCAGCCATACAGGGATGGAACTCATACATTACATGGCTACTTTGCAGCCCATGTAAAAGTTACCCTTCACTGTGGTCATCTCCAGGTATTTTTCTCTTGCCTCCACTATCCGTGCTCTACCCTTTTGGTTACAATGGATGATGTGAGATTATTTATGGAATGCATGCCCAATGCAAACATATGATGGGATTAGTATTGGCCTCGTGGGCGTGTCCAATGCACTTCTACATGTGTCTTGTCATTTCTATACTGAAACAGGATTAGCAAATCCTCACACATTGTTTACATTTTGTTGAGATGTTTTCTCCATTTGAAAGGATACTATCAGAAATAGGAAAAGCACTCACACATCTGAGATAACCTATGTGTGTGGGAATCATTTGCTAATAACTTGAAAGAAAATAAAAGGCTGATCCAGGCAAGAGCAGTGTGTGGGTTTTTCTTTTTCATTAGACAATGAGGCTAACCATATTGAAGGATACCAGATTTGACTTCTACAGCTACTGTAAATGCCATCATGAAATGGATTAGTGCAAACCCTACCCTTGTAATGAAGGTAGGCCTTAAGGATGACATGCACAGGAGAGATTCATTATTAGCAAATATCACTATCATGAGGGTGTGCCGAAAGGAATATTTTAAAGTTGTTTGATTTAATCTAAATACATGTTGCTTGACTGCAATTTGTTTGCTTCATGTTATGCAACATCCTGGTGTAATTAATATGCAGTTCAACATTCATTACAACTATGGTATGATTCTTAATTGAAACTAAGTGGGCAATATACCTGGGTAAAATATAGTTGTGTTTTGGAAGAAGCAGACAAAGAGCTAAGAGAGACAGATAGGTGAGGGGGGAGAGAGAGGCTGACAGTTGGGTAATTACTGCTGATAGCTAACTTTTTATGTAAACAATGTGGCCGTCAAACATTGGACTCGTATGCTAGCTACATTTAGTTTACAGTAGTTATATTGTTGGCTGTTGTGAGAGAAATTAATCTATCTAGCTGGCTAACAAGGTAAGCTGATCGTTCTCTACCTTCACATCACGCTAGCTCTCATCACGCTGTGGTTATTTGCTGTGCTAGACAAATTTTACACTACCAGAGCAAACTGATATCCTAATAAACGGGAAATGAACGTTGTCTGATGATTTTGATTAGTGGATCTGGTAGCAACAAGTCAATGTGTGTATATAACTTGTTTATTTTGTTTTTTGGGTTGGATCAAAAAATACAAACTTGTAATTTTGTGCTAGCTAGCCAACTAACTAGCTAGCTAGCCATTATAGTGCACTGCAGCACCGGGGAACCTCTTGGTTGCGAGTGCATATAGAACGTGTTATTGTTTTGACAAATATCGTTCATAATATTATAACCCCATCTCTGTCTCTTTCTTGCTCGCCATCTCTATTTATCCCTCTCTATCTCTCTCAGGACTTAGAGATACAGGCATGACAAACACAGACAGGGGAGCTAGGCACTAGGATACCAGACCACGCGTGAACATTGTTAATTTCCCCCTGCCTGATTATACCCGCTAAACCATTGCAGTGATCCTCCACTTCATCAGGGAAACAGATGAGATGTGTTTGTTGCCGTTGTATGACTGATGGGCCCTGAGCTGCGTCCCCCGCTCAAATTATCTCCTAATGACCACGGACAAACTGGAAACGAGTCGATACCAAAAGAAACGTAGCGCACAAATTAATTTGCCTTTCCATTCATTTCGAGGGCGACTCTCGGAGGGGAAGGAAAGTGAGGGGGTGTTGTTGAACACGAACTGCGAGCAGACTGATTACTCTGCACTTGTAAGCAGTGTGTGAAAAATGGTATTACGACAAGGGCCGTTTCACTGTGAATAATTAGGAGAGATGTCCTGAACTTTAGGACCAAAACAAGCTGACTGACTGTCACATATGGTGAATGTAGAGACAATAAATATCTTATTCCTTGGGGTAAGAGTAACATAAAGTTTGTTTTCACACATAGCATGGAAACAACACATCATGAATGGCGTCAGGGTACTTATTCGCACATAACTCAGCCCATACTGTTTAAGCTGTGGCCGCTCATCCGATAAATATTTCCTCCTATTGCAGGCCATGATTTAAGAGCAGCTTCTAACGGCAAGCATCAATATCCATTACTGTTGCTAAAATTAGTATTTAGGAAAGGAGGAGGAAAATATCTGCTGTGCTGCCACACATTTATTAAGTTTACAGCCTGAGCTCTGACTGCAATTTCATTTAGCCAACAGTCTTGAGTGCCTCACCCTCACTCACTTGTGCATCAGGTATAGGCTAAGCCTGGTGAGTGGTGACATGGCAGCTAATGTGAATAGAGCATTAAAGGATGAATTCTTTCTAAACCTGGAGTAAGCAGATGTATTACTGGTCTCCTGGCTGGCTTTATGAAGATGGATGGTGGATGGATGGTGATAAAGTGCGGTGCCATGGATCATCAGGCACCATGCCACTCCCCTGGCTGCAGGCTGCAGACTGGAGTCACAGAGCAACATCCTTTAAACACAGTCCCTATCGTGTCACATTTCATTACATTACAATAATTGATTTACATATAGGAACTGATACCAAAACATTGCCATATTACATGAACAACAGTCAGATGAATTGCACAATCACACCTTAGCTTACATTAATGCCAAGAACTTGTCCCTAAAAGAGCCTTACAAATGGTGGAGTGAATATACAACCACCAGCCAAGTAAATTCATAAATATTGTTATTCTGTTGTGCTGAATGAGGAAGAGCTTGAGGGAGTTTCTGACCCCTGACCTCATGCAGCAGGATTCTACATCTGCTTGTCAGAATCCTGCCTATTTAGGGGGATATTAGACGGGAATATTAGTCTCTTTAACTGGGCATAAGACTTAATGGACTTCTGGGAGCAAAACATACTCAACACTGAAATGACAATGTAGTCGTGAACTTGGAGAGGGGGTGGACATTTTTAACATGACAATAAATATCACTTGAGCTACACAGTTATTTTGTTTGTTGAATGTCTTATTCCCAGGGCCACCCGTACGCAAAATGTATGCACGAATGACTGTAAGTTGTTTTGGATATAAGCGTCTGCTAAATGGCCTTCAGAAAGCATTCACACCCCTTTACTTTTTCCACATTTTGTTGTGTTACAGCCTGAATTAAACATTTATAAAATGTAGATTTGGTGTCACTGGCCTACACACAATACGTATTCAACCCCTTTGTTATGGCAAGCCTAAATGAGTTCAGGTGTAAAAAGTTGCATAGTTGCAATAATAGTCTTTAACATGATTTTTGAATGACTACCTCATATCTGTACTCGACACATACAATTAGCTGTAAGGTCCCTCAGTCGAGCAGTGCATTTCAAACACAGATTCAACCACAAAGACCAGGGAGGTTTTCCAATGCCTCGCAAAGAAGAGCACCTATTGGTAAATGAGTTTTAAAAAAAGGGACATTGAATATCCCTTTGAGCATTGTGAAGTTATTAATTACACTTTGGAGTCCCCTGTAGCTCAGTTGGTAGAGCATGGCGCTTGCAACGCCAGGGTTGTGGGTTCGTTTCCCACGGGGGGCCAGTATGAAAATGTATGCATTCACTAACTGTAAGTCGCTCTGGATAAGAGCGTCTGCTAAATGACTAAAATGTAAATGTAAATGAATCAATACACCCAGTCACTACAAAGATACATGCGTCCTTCCTAACTCAGTTGCCAGAGAGGAAGGACACCGCTCAGGGATTTCATCATGAGGCCAATGGTGACTTTAAAACAGTTACAGAGTTTAATGGCTGTGATAGGAGAAAACTGAGGATGGATCAACAACATTGTAGTTACTCCACAATACTAACATAAATGACAGAGTGAAAAGAAGGATGCCTGTACAGAATAAAAATATTCCAAAGCATGCATCCTGTTTGCAATAAGGCACTAAAGTAAAACTGCAAAAGATTTGGAAAATAAATTAACTTTATGTCCTGAATACAAAGTGTTATGTTTGGGGCAAATCCAATACAACACATTACTGAGTACCACTCTCCATATTTTCAAGCATGGTGGTGGCTGCATCATGCTATGGGTATGCTTTTCATCGGCAAAGACTAGGGAGTTTTTCCGGATAAAAATAAATGGAATAGAGCTAAGCACAGGCAAAATCCTAGAGGAAACCCTGCTGGTTCATTCTGTTTTCCAACAGACACTGGGAGACAAATGTACCTTTCAGCAGGACAATAACCTAAAACATAAGGCCAAATATACACTGGAGTTGCTTACCAAGACAACATTGAATGTTCCTGAGTGGCCTAGATACAGTTTTGACATAAATCGTCATGAAAATCTATGGCAAGACTTGAAAATGGCTGTTAACAATGATCAACAACCAACTTGACAGAGCTTGAATAATTGTAAAAATAATAATGTGCAAATATTGTACAATCCAGGTGACTATATATATATATATAGGCTAGTCTTTAGATGTGTTGTTGGTATCCTAGGGAAAAGCGTCATTGCCACCTTGCCAGACCTTTTGCATAGCCCAACACTTATGATCAATTTCAGCAGTGATAAGCACATTACCTGATTTCCGTAAAATTACACTGTCTGCTTTAAACAAATATGATCCAGGAAGGGCCGTATCTAATCTAATGTACTTGTGACTGGGCACACAGCTCAGTCCTCACAGACAGACCGCCTACTGAACATCTTTCTTCAGGTCTGTATGTAATTCCGTCTGCCCTTATGTACTAAGCTATGTATATCCCCTACAGTGCCTTGCAAAAGTATTCATCCCCCTTGGCGTTTTTCCTATTTTGTTGCATTACAACCAGTAATTTAAATGGATTTCTATTTGGATTTAATGTAGTAGACATACACAAAATAGTCCAAATTGGTGAAGTGAAATTAAAAAAATAACTTATTTCAAAGAATTCTAAAACATAAATAATGGAAAACTGGTGCGTGCATATGTATTCACCCCCTTTGCTATGAAGCCCCTAAATAAGATCTGGTGCAACCAATTACCTTCAGAAGTCACATAATTAGCTAAATAAAGTCCACCTGTGTGCAATCTAAGTGTCACATGATCTGTCACTTGATCTCAGTATATATACACCTGTTCTGAAAGGACCCAGAGTCTGCAACACCACTAAGCAAGGGGCACCACCAAGCAAGCGGCACCATGAAGACCAAGGAGCTCTCCAAACAGGTCAGGGACAAAGTTGTGGAGAAGTACAGATCAGGGTTGGGTTATAAAAAAATATCAGAAACTTTGAACATCCCACGGAGCACCATTAAATCCATTATTAAAAACTGGAAAGAATATGGCAGCACAACAAACCTGCCAAGAGAGGGCCGCCCACCAAAACTCACGGACCAGGCAAGGAGGGCATTAATCAGAGAGGCAACAAAGAGACCAAAGATAACCTTGAAGGAGCTGCAAAGCTCCACAGCGGAGTTTGGAGTATCTGTCCATAGGACCACTTTAAGCCATACACTCCACAGAGCTGGGCTTTACGGAATAGTGGGCAGAAAAAAATAAACAAACATGTTTAGGCATGTGGGAGACTCCCCAAACATATGGAAGAAGGTACTCTGGTCAGATGAGACTAAAATTGAGCTTTTTGGCCATCAAGGAAAACACTATGTCTGGCGCAAACCCAACACCTCTCATCACCCCGAGAACAGCATGCTTTTCATCGCCAGGGACTGGGAAACTGGTCAGAATTGAAGGAATGATGGATGGCGCTAAATACAGAGAAATTCTTGAGGGAAACCTGTTTCAGACTTCCAGAGATTTGAGACTGGCACGGAGGTTCACCTTCCAGCAGGACAATGACCCTATTTTTAGGAAGAGACTCCTGAAAATAATCCTATTCCATGCTTCAATGCCGAGAGACGTATGAAACTATTCTGCTTTTCAAATAAGCATTCCCATGAACCATTGAACATGAGCCTGTGATCTCCATTTAGCCATAGCATGATAACACCACCGCATGCAGTCTCTAATGCTATACCACTTAATACACTACTACTCTAATGCCACAGACTACAATGGACTAAAGAGCTATTTTGTGCCGTAGCCTATGAAATGTTGGGAGAGGCAGAACAAATATTGATTATATATCTGACAGCAGCCAGAATGTGGGCTGGCAGTTCTGCAGGAAAACTAAATAGTTCCAACTCCAGCCCCTCTGATTATATTTGACAGATCTTGCTGCCAAGCCCAGATGCATGTCCCTTGCAAAGCAGCTCTCCACATAACACCCCAGATGAAAGAATGGGGGATGATAAGAAACACGGAGGAAGTTCAGGAGTAAAAACAAACAAAATATAATTATTAGTGTCCATAAAATGTATATAGTATGTATGGGTTGGAAGTAGAGGCCTAAGCGTTGTTGTTCACTAGTTTACTCCAATTGGGGAAGGGGTGGTGGAGTTGGAAAGTAATGAAGGGAAATATAATTTTTAAAAGGATATGTGTGTGTATGGATGTATATATATATTTTTAATTACTTAAAAATCATACAATGTGATTTTCTGGATTTTTGTTTTAGATTCCGTCTCTCACAGTTGAAGTGTGTCTATGATAAAAATTACAGACCTCTACATGCTTTGTAAGTAGGAAAACCTGCAAAATTGGCAGTGTATCAAATACTTGTTCTCCCCACTGTATAAGCACACGCATGGTGCTTGTAACACCAGGGTAGTGGGTTAAATTCCCAGGACCACCAATATGTAAAATGTATCCACGTATGACTACTGTAAGTCACTTTGGATAAAAGTGTCTGCTAAATGACATGTATTCATATTATGTCTCCTTCTGTCATCAAGAAATGCCAACAAATGTTTTTATTGTAAATTCACTTTAGAGCAGTGGTATTCAAACTTTTTCAGCGGGGACCCCATTTTTTTCACCAGAATTTCTGGGGAACGCATTTTCTTCGCCAGAAATTCTGCTGACCCCGCCCCACCCCAAATCTATTGACACAACCTTAAAATCGGTAAATTTGGATTTTCACATCAACAAATAACCTTCAATTCATTACATTTTCATCTCTCTAAGAGAACCAATACATAGGCCTACATTTACTCAATAAAATTATATTTTTCAAATTATCTTTCTCAATGTTTATACTGTATATTGTCCCATAAAATTATTTGTACTGTTAATTTTTGTTGGCTACCCCGATCTTGAATACCACTGCTTTAGAGGGTTATTTTCTGTATGCTTCTGAATCATACTGAATTGCTTAACATCCTGTCAGCTTGGTTTTGGAGTGAGTGACACCCATCTTTACAAGTGGCCCTCTCTCGTCTGTCAGACTCTACAGAGCTTAATCATTTAAGAGCCATTCACTCAAAGGACTCTTTAAATATCAAACCCTCTTCAAATGTCACTCATAGCAGCACTTGCATTTTGTACAGTCCCTTCACTATAAAGCTCCAGTATAGCTGCTGCAATGCACAGAAATTATATTTCATAATCAATAGTTTTCATAGAAAATAAGCTTGTCTATTTTGTGCCAATGATGTTTCAGCATCATGACCTTTATTGTGTCTTTCTCATATATCACCAATCAAGCTGTAAGAAAGAACAGTGTAACATATGGAAGAAGGAAAGAGTGGTTGGCACTTGGGATAGAAACACACAGCTTTAAGCAGATAAGGGGTTAGAATTCCAAGGCCAAACAGCCAGGGTTTGCATTTCAAACTGCTTTTAATTGCCCTGTAACTGCAGCTATTAGAACCCAGCCACTGCTTTCCCAATCTTATTTCAAATGGTTCATTAAATCTTTCAACAGTATTACCTATATGAAAGTAGCTTGTGATGTTATTAGAAAGTGATTATAAAACGGGTTGTTTGTTTGGATGCTGATTGATTGATAGCAGGGAGCTATTCACCACAATCCCCGGGTAATGCATTTTAACAGTTCCATTTGAATTATCAATGTGCATCTACTGTTCCACATAAAACTTCAACTCCCCTGGAAAAAAAGTGTCTAGGCATTATTTCCCCATGCTACTAGGCTAGCATTTGATTTGCAGCAGTTGGGTTTTGTCTAAACCTTGCCTCTCCAACTTTTTTTTTGCCATCTCCACCATGCCATAGAGAGAATGAACGTAACAAGACAGACAGCTTCTCTGAGCCAGGCAAATTGATTTATCAGGATCATTATAATGGATATATCCAAAGAAATGGCAACCGAAACAAAGGTAAAACAAACGTTAATGCACATTCAAGTAACTGTAAAAATAATGGAAACACTTGAGTAAATGAGGGATACAAAGTATATAGAAAGCAGGTGCTTCCACACAGGTGTGGTTCCTGAGTTAATTACGCAATTAACATCCCATCATGCTTAGGGTCATGCTGTGCAGGCCATTATTTTGGCTACCATGGCTATGCCCCCATAGGATGACAATGCCCCCATCCACAGGGTACGAGTGGTCACTGAATGGTTAACTGAGCATGAAAATGATGTAAACCATTTGCCATGGCCGTCTCAGTCACCAGACCGCAACCCAATTGAACACTTATGTGAGATTCTGGAGCGGCGCCTGAGACAATGTTTTCCACCACCATCAACAAAACCCCAAATTATGGAATTTCTTTCACGAGAAATGGTGTCACATCGCTCCAATAGAGTTCCAGACACTTGTAGAATCTATGCCAAGGCGTATTGAAGCTGTTCTGGCTCGTGGTGGCCCAATGCCCTATTAATAAAATAAAATAAAATGGTATTTGTCAAATGCTTCGTAAACAACTGGTGTAGACTAACAGTAAAATGCTTACTTACAGGCCCTTCCCAAAAATGCAGAGAGAAATTTAGAAAAATTATAGAAAAAAATTATAACACAAGGAATAAATACAGTACGACCAAAAGTATGTGGACATCTCATTCCAAAATCATGGGCATTAGTATTGAGTTGGTCCCCCCTTTGCTGCTATAAAAGCCTCCACTCTTCTGGGAAGGCTTTCCAATAGATGTTGGAACATTGCTGCAGGGACTTGCTTCCATTCAGCCACAAGAGCATTAGTGAGGTCGGGCACTGATGTTGGGCGATTAGGCCTGGCTTGCAATCGGCATTCCAATTCATCCCAAAGGTATTCGATAGGGTTGAGGCCAGGGCTCTGTGCCTGCCAGTCAAGTTCTTCCACACCGATCTCGACAAACCATTTCTGTATGGACCTCGCTTTGTGCACGGGGGCATTGTCATGTTGAAACAGGAAAGGGCCTTCCCCAAACTGTTGCCACAAAGGTGGAAACACAGAATCGTCAGTTGGCACTATGAATTGGGGCAGGTAGTGTTCTCCCGGCATCCGCCAAACCCAGATTTGTCCATCGGACCGCTAAATGGTGAAGCGTGTTTCCACTGCTCCAGAGTCCAATGACGGCGAGCTTCACACCACCCTAGCCGACGCTTGGCATTGCGCATGGTGATCTTAGGCTTGTGTGCGGCTGCTCGGCCATAGAAACCCATTTCATTAAGCTCTCGACGAACAGTTATTGTGCTGACGTTGCTTCCAGAGGCAGTTTGGAACTCGGTAGCGAGTGTTGCAACCAATGACAGAAGATGTTTAAGCACTACACGCTTCAGCACTCGGTGGTCCCGTTCTGTGAGCTTGTGTGGCCTACCACTTCGCGGCTGAGCCGTTGTTGCTCCTAGACGTTTCCACTTCACAATAACAGCACTTACAGTTGACCGGGGCAGCTCTAGCAGGGCAGAAATTTGAACTGACATGTTGGAAAGGTGGCATCCTATGACAGTGCCACGTTGAAAATCACTGAGCTCTTCAGTAAGGCCATTCTACTGCCAATGTTTGTCTATGGAGATTGCATGGCTATGTGCTCGATTTTATACACCTGTCAGCAACGGGTGTGGATGAAATTGCTTAATCCACTAATTTGAAAGGGTATCCACATACTTTTGTATATATAGTGTATGTCTCATTTCAAGTAACTAGCTGCAGGCTTTAAGAAACATTCAATCATATACTTTGCATAGAAACCCAATTAAAAGCATGTAGATCGTGTGTGTGTCATGTATGCTAGAATGGAGGTTTAAAAATGACAGCTGCATATGCATATTAGCCAATACACATGGCATAGCCTAGACATATAGAATACCTTGCAATAAAATCTTCTCTAAAAACAGTGTGCTCTGCAATAAGATAACCACAGTTTGATTTCTAAACCAGAAGAGTTCTCAAATAGCTGCTGCCCAATACCATGGTGGGCATGCATAATGTTGGATGCATTGGAGTATAAGGTATGGAGATTGATGAAGAGCCTGTAGGATTATAGAAAAAGCAGTTGGGAAATGAATGTTTGAGTTTCAAATAGGCTACTAAATGTTCAGTGAATGTGAGTATATTTTGGTGTTTAAATGATTCACTTTCCTACTAACCTTCTAAAAGTGCCAAAATCTTGACAATCCATTCATTATTCTACTAACTATGACTGAGTGTGAGACATGTTTTCCATAAATTGCGTTTCATGCATATACATTCAAACAAAGAACACCATCACAAATAGTGTTTCACCATTTATTGAATACGGAGACAAATAGCAAAGGTGTCTCAGGCAGTATTTGAAATATCTAAATATAGTGTAACCTATCAATCAATATATTTCAAGTGCCGTGGAGGGCACAATCTTACAATGTTGCAGTCCAGAAATGAGAGCTTTACCATCTATGCCAAAAGCCTAGGCATCTGATGGAGACTGTAGAACTGTCATCACTGCATGCTTCAGTATTCCCCTTTCTCTCTAAGACACCTTGTAGAGTCCATGCCCTGACGAATTGAGGCTGTTCTGAAGGCAGAAGGGGGGGGTGCAACTCAATATTAGGATGGTGTCCATAATGTTTTGTACACTCAGTGTATATGCTGAGTAGTTTTGCCTGTTCCAGTTATAAGTCAAGTGTGTATTTTGATAGATTCTGATGGATGTTCATTACACATAAAGTAGATTCCAGGCCAGAGAGTAATAACCATTAAAATCTGACAACATCCAGATGCAGTTTTAAAAGTTCTTAGAGCCAAGCTGAAACATCGTTTTTATTCACTTAGCTATAAATCAATGATCCCTCTGTTCAGAGTATTTTGCCTAATTGAGGTCAAGACCTGAGATTGCCGGTTTGGTTGTTTGAACATTAAAATACTGTAACCTCTAAATTACTTACTAACAGTGAAACAACCCTCACGGATCCACATCATTTGTAATTCATATGGCCACTTTTTCCCCCTGAAAAGCACCTCAATCCAGTTTTTTTATTTGTTTCGGCAGCTCGCTGTGTTACTCTCTTTATACACACAGTCACACTTGTCAGAACATGTTTGTGAACACATTACCACGGTTTGATTTTCATATGGTAAATGTTTACTTGGCATGCAGAGCAGAGACTGTGTGTGAATGTTCCTTTCAACAGTGCATATCATTAACAGCTTTCTAGACATGACCTCGAGAGCATTTTGTTGGTGGAAGCACAGAGAGAGTATGAGAGAGAGAGGGAGAGAGGGAGAGAGAAAAAGAGAGAGAGAGATAAAGAGAGAGAGGGAGAAAGATAGAGATACTCGCCTTTACAATTTCCATTTCCCAAACAAATAGGCCTATACAATAGGTACCAAAATATCTCTTACTGAGTTCCTTGTTTGGTTCGTTGAGGTTACAATTACAACTGGAAACAGAGGCGTTCAATGATTCATTAGCAGCAGGAGAAGCTTTCAAATCAGGACTGTGGCTGAGCACAGCAGAGCTGAACACAGCAGAGTACAGCAGAGCAGGCAGGGCCCTGTAGTCTTTGTGAGCCACTGATGTCAATTCTCTCCCCCTTCCCACTCTCCCCCTCCACCTCCTTCTACCTGCCCCCTCCCCCCTGCCGTGAGCTGCTGGCGCGGCTCCCCCGCTCTGGAGGGGGAGGATTAGGGAGAGCAATAATATTATACATTAGGCTCTGTCCACGCTGATGCAATCAATGCTCCATTTCACATGAGTCCTTTTTGGGTAGAGAGAGAAGAGAGGGAGGAGAGGAGCTGTATTGCTGTGTGGCTTGGCAGGTGGTGATGCACCGCGGCAGGCAGGCAGGCAGGCAAGAAGGCAGGCAATATGCACTAGGCAGGCAGGAAGAAAGGCAGGTAGGCAGGCAATGGGCAAGCAGCAGTGTGGGGCCCTTCTCTGTTCCTCTCTGTCTCTGGCATGTGTCTCCAGTGCGGTGCGGTGCAGAACTGAAGCCATAGCCCTGTGGGAGTGGGATGTGACGGACGGGTGGGATAGACACTGAGGAGCTGTTGACAAGCAGGAGCTTTCCTCCTCACACCTTCCCCTACGCCTCCCCCTGCCTCGTCCTCCCCTGCTCCCACTACTGCTGTAATAAGGCCATTACTGTACAGGGCCCAGAACAGGTCTCACTGACAGAGAGAAGCACAGAGAGAGAGAGAGAGAGAGGTAGGGGGAGAGAGAGAGATCCACTACCTCACTGCATTTTCATGTAGGCCTACAGTCCACAGGCCACACGTAATAAACGTCCCTGACTACAGTACGCTACATGTACTTTATAGACTGTGTAGCCTGTCTGTAACTTTCACTGCCCATGGACTCATACCAACTGCCTGGATGAATGTCAATTGCCTTGAGGGTATGGAACCAAACACCTTCCGTTCTGTTGAGTGATGGCACAAGATTGTCCAGGCTTGGATAACATTTATTGTACAGCTTTATAGGATATGAAACGTATTAAATGACAAAGATATTCTTTGTTGAACATTTTAAAATAAATGCAATGCCCATAGTCATTAACAAACTTCATCCATCTCTCTCTCTCTCTCTCTCTCTCTCTCTCTCTCTCTCTCTCTCACACTCTCTCCCGCTCTTTCTGTCTATTTCTCTCTTTCCCTATCTCCCGTTCTCTCTGACAAATACCCATACACATAAAATATATATTTTGGGGGGGGCATTTTTGCTTTATTCAGACAGATTCGAAACAGCGGGGGAGACAGATTAGGAGGCGAGAAAGTGGGAAGGATTGCATACATGTGCCTAGAACACTAGACCATCATAACAAGCAGATATACACTACCGGTCAAAGGTTTTAGAACACCTACTCATTCAAGGATTTTTCTTCATTTTTACTACTTTCTGCATTATAGAATAATAGTGAAGACATCAAAACTATGAAATAACACATATGGAATCATGTAGTAACCAAAAAAGTGTTAAACAAATCAAAATATATTTTATATTTGAGATTCTTCAAATAGCCACCCTTTGCCTTGATGACAGCTTTGCACACTCTTGGCATTCTCTCAACCAGCTTCATGAGGTAGTCACCTGGAATGCATTGCAATTAACAGGTGTGCCTTTTTAAAAGTTAATTTGTGGAATTTATTTCCTTCTTAACGCGTTTGAGACAATCCGTTGTGTTGTGACAAGGTGGGGGGGTACACAGAAGATAGCCCTATTTGGTAAAAGACCAAGTCCATATTATGGCAAGAACAGCTCAAATAAGCAAAGAGAAACGACAGTCCATCATTACTTTAAGACATGAAGGTCAGTCAATACGGAACATTTCAAGAACTTTGAACGTTTCTTCAAGTGCAGTCGCAAAAACCATCAAGTGCTATGATGAAACTGGCTCTTATGAGGACTGCCACAGGAAAGGAAGACCCAGAGTTACCTCTGCTGCAGAGGATAAGTTCATTAGAGTTACCAGCCTCAGAAATTCCAGCCCAAATAAATGCTTCACAGTGTTCAAGTAACAGACACATCTCAACATCAACTGTTCAGAGGAGACTGTGTGAATCAGGCCTTCATGGTCAAATTGCTGCAAAGAAACCACTACTAAAGGACACCAATAAGAAGAAGAGACTTGTTTGGGCCAAGAAACACGAGCAATGGACATTTGACCGGTGGAAATTTGTCCTTTGGTCTGGAGTCCAAATTGGAGATTTTTGGTTCCAACCGCCATGTATTTGTGAGACGCGCTGTGGGTGAACGGATGATCTCCGCATGTGTATTTCCCACCGTAAAGCATGGAGGAGGAGGTGTTATGGTGCTTTGCTGGTGACACTGTCTGTGATTTAACCAGCATGGCTACCACAGCATTCTGCATTGATACGCAATCCCATCTGGTTTGGGTTTAGTGGGATTATCATTTGTTTTTCAACAAGACAATAACCCAACACACCTCCAAGCTGTGTAAGGGCTATTTTACCAAGAAGGAGAGTGATGGAGTGCTGCATCAGATGACCTGGCCTCCACAATCCCCCAACCTCAACCAAATTGAGATGGTTTGGGATGAGTCGGACCGCAGAGTGAAGGAAAAGCAGCCAACAAGTGCTCAGCATACGTGGGAACTCCTTCAAGACTGTTGGAAAAGTATTCCAGGTGAAGCTGGTTGAGAGAATGCCAAGAGTGTGCAAAGCTATCATCAAGGCAAAGGGTGGCTATTTGAAGAATCTCAAATATAAATTATATTTTGATTTGTTTAACACTTTTTTGGTTACTACATGATTATTTCATAGTTGTGATGTCTTCATTATTATTCTACAATATAGAAAATAGTACAAATAAAGAAAAACCCTTGAATGAGTAGGTGTTCTAAAACCTTTGACTGGTAGTGTACATTGTAAGACAAATCCACCCCTAACAAAATACTTTGATGGTTGACCTGTGAGTTACAGTGATTGTTGCCTCTGAACATCTAACACTACAGTACAGATACAGCTCCAGTAGCAGGCAGTCAACACGTTTCTGCCTGCTAATCTACCATGGCAGGCAGGCAGGCAGTTTTTGAGATTGTAAACCTTCCAGTTATAGCTATTGTTTCATTTCTGAGCTGTGCTAGCTTTCCTTTGCATGCTGATGGAACTGTACTGTAGCAGCCAGCTGTGCACACACACACACTCTCTCATGTTCAGATGGAACTATAGCAGCCGCACACTATCTCATGTTCTGCCAAAAACACACATCGCTTATTTGACCTTCTGTTACGACGAACTCACTAAAATAAAAATAGTCAAAATCCTGTTTCAGTCGTCAAGGTCTTATCAACCTGTTCACTAGCAGTACAAATGTAAACAATTATAAGCCACTATAATGTTAGTGGTTGAGTGGGTCAAATAGAATTTGTCTGTGCATAGAGAGAGAGGAGGAGGGAGAGAAAGAGGGGGGAGAGATTAAAGGGTGTATACATAGTCTTTAATTAGATTACACATTGCCATTCATGTCCAAGCCTCTTGATTAGATGAGGTAACATAAGACATGATCCAGGAGGTGAGGAAGGGGGCCGAGGGAGGAGGGAAGGGGTTGAGGAGTGGGGGGGACGTAATTAGTAGAGGGTAATGTGGGTGAAGAGGGTTGTTTTTTTAGGAGGGAGGGTGGGTGGGAGCTGAGTATTAATGAGTAAACCTGACCTAACCGATCTAAAATTCAATCAACTCCTCTTAAGATGCCAGTTAAACGTGCCTCACACCTTCAAATGAAGCAGATCAATACGACATGGCAGACAGCTCTGCACTCACACACAGCCTCTTTAGTAGCCTATGTAGAGGATCAGAGGAGAAGCATGTAGGGATACGTTTCATGAGCTATGATCTAATGGAGGAGATTAATGAAAAGAAGAGTGAGACGAGCTGGAAACTTCAACACAAATAAAACAGCTGGAAACTAAGGTAAATGAGATGATACAGCCGGCAAGCTATGATTCAACCAATAATTCATAATTTATAACAATTCATCGTTCATTATCATTCTAAATTGAAGAATCCTGACAAAACATTCAATCTACAAAGGAGGTACTGTCACGCCCTGACTCAGGGGACGCTTATATGTTGAGTCAGGGTGTGTAATTTCCTTGTTGTGCTTGTTCTATGTTTTCTATCTAGTATGTCTAGATCTATGTCTCTCGTTGTCTCTGATTGGGGACCATACTTAGGCAGCCTATTGGCACTAGTGGGTTGTGGGATCTTGTTCCGTGTAAGGTATGTTTTGTGTTCTACCTTGGACTTCACGTTTCGTTTAGTTTGTTGTTTTGTCGTGTTGTTTATTAAGTTAAAATAAACATGTACGCATATCACGCTGCGCCTTGGTCTGACCCGTCATTAAACGAACGTGACAGAAGATCCCACCAAACAAGGACCAAGCAGCGTGCCGAGAAGGAGCAAATGCCTGGGACTCAACAGGAGGTTACATTAGTAGATGTCCTCCTCGGTTGGGGGAGAATTACGGAGGAGGAGGCCGTCCGTTATCGGAAGGCGATGAAGGAGGATGCCCAGGTAGGAGAGGAGAAACGGCGCCAACAGTGCCGACGACGGAGACCCGAGAGGCAACCCGAAGAAAATGTTTGGGGGGGGCACACGGTGTGGACGACGAGGCAGCAGGAGGCCGTTAAAGGGCGGATCTGCAGGTTAGGAGAGGAGGCCACCATGTTACGGGGGCTATTGGTTCAGAGGGAGCAGGAGTTATTCGGTCAGAGGGAGGCACTACAGGAGGCTAAGGGAGAAGGAAAGTGTAGAGGCACGGCGAGAGGAGCTGGTTAGGAAGCAGAAGGAGCGGGGGTTAATAAAGGAACCCAGTCCTGCTCCTCGCACCAAGCCAGTGGTGCGCGTCGCCAGCCCGGCCCGGCCTGTTCCTGCTCCTCGCACCAAGCCAGTGGTGCGCGTCGCCAGCCCGGCCCGGCCTGTTCCTGCTCCTCGCACCAAGACAGTGGTGCGCGTCGCCAGCCCGGCCTGTTCCTGCTCCTCGCACCAAGCCAGTGGTGCGCGTCGCCAGCCCGGCCTGTTCCTGCTCCTCGCACCAAGCCAGTGGTGCGCGTCGCCAGTCCGGTCCGGCCCGTGCCTGCTCCTCACACCAGACCAGTGGTGCGTTTGTCCAGTCCGGCACGGCCCGTGCCTGTTCCATCGGTGCCTGGTCCGGCACCGGTCAGCTGCTCCACTCCGGAGCCAGAGCAGTCCGCTCCACCCGTGCCTGATCCAGCTCCGGTCAGCTGCTCCACTCCGGAGCCAGAGCAGTCCCCTCCACCGGTGCCTGATCCAGCTCCTGTCAGCTGCACCACTCCGGAGCCAGAGCAATCCGCTCCACCAGGGTCCAGTCCAGCTCCGGTCAGCGGCTCCACTCCGGAGCCAGAACAGTCCGCTCCACCGGTGCCTGATCCAGCTCCAGTCAGCGGCTCCACTCCGGAGCCAGAGCAGTCCGCTCCACCGGTGCCAGTCCAGCTCCAGTCAGCGGCTCCAGTCCAGACCATGACGTCAGCCCCTCTCCAGGTTTGGGGTCTCCCACACCAGGGTCCAGACAGGGCCTGGCGTATCATGGGAGGAAGGAGAGGGGAAGCAGCGCGCCGAGGTCCAGACCAGACCAGGGGCGCAACAGGGAGGCGGAGAGTGAGAGGTCGTCACGCCCTGAGCCGGATCCGCCTCCGAGGCGGAATGCCCACCCGGCCCCTACCCTGTTATGTTTATGTTGTGCGGTCGGAGTCCGCACCTTTGGGGGGGGGGGGGTACTGTCACGCCCTGACTCAGGGGACGCTTATATGTTGAGTCAGGGTGTGTAATTTCCTTGTTGTGCTTGTTCTATGTTTTCTATCTAGTATGTCTAGATCTATGTTGGCCGGTGTGGTTCCCAATCAGAGGCAGCTGCCTCTCGTTGTCTCTGATTGGGGACCATACTTAGGCAGCCTATTGGCACTAGTGGGTTGTGGGATCTTGTTCCGTGTAAGGTATGTTTTGTGTTCTACCCTGGACTTCACGTTTCATTTAGTTTGTTGTTTTGTCGTGTTGTTTATTAAGTTAAAATAAACATGTACGCATATCACGCTGCGCCTTGGTCTGACCCGTCATTAAACGAACGTGACAGGTACAGTAACCTAACCCCCAGGAAATCTTCCGATCTCAATATTCAAACAAATGTTTTGCTACGTATATTTTTACTACAGCTTGGGTTACATGTTACGTTCCCCAGCAAGAAAATCAAAATGTCGCACAAACAGAAGGGGGAACTAACAAAGAGTCACTGACCAACAACCGAAACAAAACAGGCAAGGTTTTAGGAGGGATTCTGAAAGACACTCATGGGGGTGTCCACTGAAAGTTGACTAACAACAACAACTGGAATCTAAAAGACACCCACCATGAGCACCCACTAAATTTTCCCAAGAAGATACAAACAAAAGAAAAGTTCACACCAAACTTAAAGACAGGAAGCAAACCAAAAAGGTAGAGCAAAATGAAATCAGATAAAGGACTTTGTCTGGAAATCAAAATCGGGAGAGCCAACTAAAGGTGTTAACCCTCCGCATCTATCAAGACAACTGGATCACTGGGCCAACCACTCTTAAATAGCACCTGGGCCAGCACAGGTGAAACATCTTCCCACTAACGAGATGGCAACCAGCACAGGTGTAACACATACTGACTAACAAGGCAACGCCAATCGGTGCACCCTACGTGCTAACATGCTAAAAGTCCAACCTCAAAACATAAATGGAAAAACCAAAACCTGCAACATAAAGTAATGTAGGGAAAGGGAAAGGGGGATACCTAGTCAGTTGTACAACTGAATGCATTCAACTGAAATGTGTCTTCCGCATTTAACCCAACCCCTCTAAATCAGAGAGGTGCGGGGGGCTGCCTTAATCGACATCCACCTCATTGGTGCCCGGGGAACAGTGGGTTAACTGCCTTGCTCAGGTAGCTTTATGCATCAGGGGAACAACAAACAGGCTCGTAAGTTTAATAAAAGAATAGCTGTTATGGTGGTGGCAAGCAGCCATTGTGAAAACATCATAAATCATATGATGGGGTGTACTGTTTCAGTGATAAGAACTATGCTTGGAACAATACAGCTGATACCCTCACTGCTATTACCTAGCTATACTACATCCATCCATCCGATCCCCAAGCACTGTCGGCTGGAAGGATGATGAGCGGTGTGTTGTACTTAACACAAGGCCTTGGGTATAAACCAATAAGACCATGGATAAAATATACTGAAGAAAAATATAAATGCAACATGTAAAGTGTTGGTCCCATGTTTCATGAGCTGAAATAAAAGATCACAGAAATGTTCCATATGCACAAAAAGCTTATTTCTCTCAAATTTTGTGCACAAATTTGTTTACATCCCTGTTAGTGAGGATTTATCCTATGCCAAGATAATTCATCCACCTGACAGGAGTGGCATATCAAGAAGCTGATTAAACAGCATGATCATTACACAGGTGCACCTTGTGCTGGGGGCAATAAAAGGCCTGCGGGACCAGCCTCCCGGACAGCTGATGAAACGGAGGAGTATTTCTGTCTGTAATGAAGCTCTTTTGTGGGGAAAAACTAATTCTGATTGGCTGGGCCTGGCTCCCCAGTGGGTGGGCCTGGCTCCCAAGTGGGTGGGCCTATGCCCTCCCAGGCCCACCCATGGCTGTGCCCCTGCCCATCATGTGAAATCCATAGATTAGGGCCTAATTTATTTATTTCAATTGACTGATTTCCTCATATGAACTGTAACTCAGTCAAATTGTTGCATGTTGCATTTATATTTTTCTTCAGTATACTTTGACTTTAACATTCCACTTTAAGTAGCTATGATAAGGAAAAAATACAAACTTTCATTACATAGATGTTACTGTCTGGCCTGTAGGCACAGGTGACTGGTTCAGGGTAGGAAGGGTCAGAGAGTAGCCCAATCTGAGCACTGCTACCCTGGTCTCAGTGGTCTGTCTGTCTGTCAGAGAGCCAGAGAGATCAGATCAGTGTGGTCAAGCCTAGTGTAATGACTGGAGCAGAGAAAGGGCTGTGGGCCAGGGAGAGGAAGGCTGTAGGGAGAGCACTGATGTGGAAGGATGAAGGGAGAGGGGAGAGATAGAGAGGCTGATAGGGAGGGCTAGCCCTATGAGTATGTGGTAGGCTGCTGAACCTAGCTGGGTGGAGGTTTTTGTGTGTGTTTGTGTGTGTGTGTGTGTGTGTGTGTGTGTGTGTGTGTGTGTGTGTGTGTGTGTGTGTGTCGAGGGCCACAGGGAGGAAGCTAAAGTGCTAAGAGCTGCTGACAGACAGACAGACAGACAGCCTGGTATGTGTTGTGACAAGGCAGCACAAATCACTTAAGGGCAATTCCACGGTAACGGAATTGCGCTGAGACTCCAATATTTCATTTAAAATGTTTGTCAAACAAAAAAGATAATGATCATAAAAGGAGGGTATTATGTGTGACAAACAGGTGCTCTCACCTTTTGGAACAGTATAAACAACACTAAATAAATTATAAGAGGCTGTTCTAACGAAAAAAAAGTTTAAAGCCTTTATTACATCATAGCAAACATTAAAAACAGACGAATTTCTGAAATTGCTTTATCTGACATGTTGCGTGAGGTAGGCACTCACCTTTGTTGGTCATTTCTGCAATTTTTGGCTTGTTTAAGGTTTAACCAATTATTTTGTTTTGATTCATTCTGTTGAGCCATTTTCTCTGGCCAAATTAACCAAACACTCAAACAGGCAACAGAAGCAGAATGTCTTATTTCTGTAGATACAGTATATATGGATGATTTACAAAATCTGGTACATTTAACAGTTAGGCTATTGATTATAGTCTTAATTAAGTTGGGGTTTCCTCTCTCACCTTTCTTAGACAATTAAGGCAATGGGTGTTTTCTCGTCTCCTCACTTCGCTGCTGCCTCCGCCGAATTGTTCTCCACACCAATATGCTTGTTAACTTTGCTATTATGCACATAGCAACATGGTCTAGGAAAAGGCGCCAATTCAACAGCGCACTGATGTTTCAGAAGCATGGACAGCGACCGCTATCCAACGTGGGAGAACGCGCATTTGTTATAAAATAATATTTTTTATTAGTGTTGCACCATTGTTCTTAACCTACATAATCTATACAGTAGACAATTTCAGTAGCATATGTCTTAGAGTGATGGACCGTGCCATCCCCACGGCCTCCGCAATGGATTAGTCCACTCAGACAGGGGCGAATCAAACAGGTGTCTTATACACCATAAAAAAATTATAATAATTGCGACTGACTGCTCGACTAAAGAAATCTCGACCAACAGCCTATCGACCAAACAATCGACCAGTTGACTAAATGGGATCAGCCCTAAAATGCATATCAAGTGTGCTGTCCAGCAGCTCACATCAGCAGGATGGACGTCTAACGTGGATCGCTAAAATAATGATCCTGATCACTTTTTCTCAATGTAAATAGTAAACTTATGGGGACATTTATACATTTCGCAACCAAGCACGAGTGATCATTGTAGCTGTCACGATCGTTAGACGGAGTAGACCAAGGCGCAGCGTTGCAGGCAAACATATTTATAGGGCTGGGTGGGCATTCCTCCTCGGAGGCGGTTCCGGCTCCGGGCTCGCCCACCACCCTCCAATAATCCCCCCGTAGCGCCCCTGGTCCGGTCCCGCTGGCTGGAGCTGGACTGGACATCGTAGGAGCGGATTGCTTAAGCTCCGGTGTGGAGCAGCTGACCGGTACCTGACCAGGCACCGGTGACCCAGGCACGGGTTGTGCCGGACTGACGACGCGCACCCCTGGCTTGGTGCGTGGAGCAGGAACGGGCCGGACCGGGCTGACAATGCGCACCCCTGGCTTGGTGCGTGGAGCAGCAACGGGCCGGACCGGGCTGACGACTCGCACCCCTGTCTTGGTGCGTGGAACAGGAACGGGCCGGACCGGGCTGACGATACGCACCCCTGGCTTGGTGCGTGGAGCAGCAACGGGCCGGACCGGGCTGACGATGCGCACCCCTGGCTTGGTGCGTGGAGCAGGAACGGGCCGGACCGGGCTGGCGACGCACACCGTAGGCTTGGTGCGAGGAGCAGGCACAGGCCGGGCCGGGCCGGCGACGCACACCGTAGGCTTGGTGCGAGGAGCAGGAACAGGCCGGGCCGGGCTGGCGACGCGCACCTTAGGCTTGGTGCGAGGGGCAGGAACAGGCCGGGCCGGGCTGGCGACGCACACCTTAGGCTTGGTGCGAGGAGCAGGAACAGGCCGGGCCGGGCTGGCGACGCACACCGTAGGCTTGGTGCGAGTGGCAGGAACAGGCCGGGCCGGGCTGGCGACGCACACCGTAGGCTTGGTGCGAGTGGCAGGAACAGGCCGGGCCGGGCTGGCGACGCACACCGTAGGCTTGGTGCGAGTGGCAGGAACAGGCCGGGCCGGGCTGGCGACGCGCACCGTAGGCTTGGTGCGAGTGGCAGGAACCGGCCGGGCCGGCGACGCGCACTGTAGGCTTGGTGCGAGGGGCAGGAACAGGCCGGGCCGGGCTGGCGACGCACACCGTAGGCTTGGTGTGAATGGCAGGAACGGGCCTTACCGGGCTGACGACTCGCACCGTAGGCTTGGTGCGAGGAGCAGGAACCGGCCGGGCCGGGCTGGCGATGCGCACTGTAGGCTTGGTGCGAGGAGCAGGAACAGGCCGGGCCGGGCTGGCGACGCGAACCGTAGGCTTGGTGCGAGGAACAGGAACAGGCCGGACCGTACTGGGAACACACACCACTGGCCTTAAATGGGGATCAGGAACGGGCCGGACCGGACTGGCAATACACCTCAGTACCTCTCGCCGTGCCTCTACAACTTCCTTCCCTCCTCTCACCAATGGCTCCCGTAACCCGGTGGCCTTCTCTCCTCGTCTCCCATTTCGCCCTGTGGCAGCCTCCTGCTGCCCAGTCGCCCATGCCGTGTGCCCCCCCCCTAAAAATGTTCTGGGGTTGCCTCTCGTCCGTCCGACGACGACACTGTTGACGCCGTTGCTCCTCTCTCGCCAGGGCCTTAATCTTAGCCCATGGCCCTTTGCCCCCGAGCATGTCCTCCCAGGACCACGATTTGCCCACCTGGGCCATCGCCAACCTCTCCAGCTCCTTTCCCGGCGCTTCCTCCCATGTCCAGACCGCCTGCTCCTGGACACGCTGCTTGGTCCTGGTATGGTGGGATCTTCTGTCACGATCGTTAGACGGAGTAGACCAAGGCGCAGCGTTGCAGGCAAACATATTTATTTAAAGAGAGTAAACCCTCGAACAAAACAACAAACGATACGTGCAGTCCTACGGTACAGACCAAAAGGAACAAACCAACTGGAACAAGATCCCACAACTATTGTGGGAAAACAGCCTCTATAAATATGGCTCCCAATCAGAGACAATCAGCAACAGCTGACACTCGTTGCCTCTGATTGGGAACCACTCTGGCCAACACAGAAATACAATACATAGAATATCGACATAGAAACACAACACATAGAATATACACACCCTGGCTCAACATATAGAGTCCCAGAGCCAGGGTGTGACAGTAGCATTTTATCGTCTAGACATTATTTAAAAAATAAAAACCACCAGGCTTCCGTCAGACACAAATGAATGAAAAAAATCAAGAATTACGGGCAGTTTGTTAAAATGAAGTGACACTATAGCTGTCTCTCTCTCCCCCCTTCAAACTTTCCTTGTCAATTCATTTGATAGGCAACATTATTTAGCATTATGCAATAATGTAGCCTAGGCCTACTTTCTGATGGACTACAGCCAAGATTTGAAGGTGGGCCTAGGTTTGAATTTGTTTTTAGGAAACGAGAAAGGTGATTTGTGTGTGTCTGTGGTGCTCTGGTGGCTTTGATTGATGGGTCCTTTTAGGATGTGTATGAGTGAGTTCTCCAATTCTCTCTTTGTGCATTCAGAAAGTTTCCTAAAGTAGCCTGTCTGGATAGATGTCTTCACAGGTCCAACAGACCTGAAATTCAGAGATCTGACCCTGGCCCGAGCGGGTCCTAAATTCTGACTTGTCTCGGATCTGGGTCTGGTATGATTTAATTTCCACGGGTGTTGGGTATGTGCAATTAAAAAGTATTTACAGTCTGGACTAGATTGGACCCCAACTCTGTTAATTGAATGTGTGTGAGGTGATGAACTGTGTGAGCTTGTCATCTTTGTTAGCCAATTGCAACTCAAAACGTATAGCTTACAGTGCATTCGGAAAGTATTCAGACCCCTTGACCTTTTCCACATTTTATTACGTTACAGCCTTACTCTAAAATTGATTTAAAACAAAAAAATCCTCATCAATCTACACACAATACCCCACAATGACAAAGCGAAAGAACAGGTTTTTAGGCATTTTTGCTAATTAAAAATAAAAATAAAAAATACCTTATTTACTTTATTCAGACCCTTTGCTATGAGACTCAAAATTTAGCTCAGGTGCATCCTGTTACCAATGATCATCCATGAGATGTTTCTACAACTTGATTGGAGTCCACTTGTGGTATATTCAATTGATTGGACATGATTTGGAAAGGCACACACCTGTCTATTTAAGGTCCCACAGTTGACAGTGCATGTCAGAGCAAAAACCAAGCCATGAAGTCGAAGTAATTGTCCGTAGAGCTCCGAGACAGGATTGTGTCGAGGCACAGTTCGTATGAAGGTCTGGTTATTCACAGGTAAATAGTAATATGCTCTAAACCGCTCTGGTAACAACCAAATTTGCTGCCCTGTTTCCAATCGTCCACATGGTTGGGAGAACCTATTCAAGTAAGTAAATACATTTCGGGAAATGTTAAGAAAACGCTGTATTATTAGCTACATTGCATGCTAACTAAAATGAGCTGCTTACGTAGCTAGCTATCTAGCCAACTTTACATACTGTATAGATAGCTAGCTAAGTGAATTTGACCAGCTACCTAACTTCATATTAGCTAGCTATCTTGATGTATTTATCACTGTAAAAAACAAACTCCAAATGCATTTGTAGGTAGCTAGCTAACAGCCATGGAGGAGGGTGAAAGGGTAGCAGCCCCATCTGTCAAAGTGAGAGAGTAGGCTATTCTGGATAGGGTAGGTACTTTTGTGTAGTTCCAGTCCCTAGAAGTGAGGACGGAGATAATAGTAACATAATATTCAGTGCGGTCTAATTTGAGTATAATGAAGTCTGTTTCTTGTGAGGTTTTCTGTCCTCAGATACAGAGAGCTGTGAAAGCCTGTCTGCAGATGTCCCAGTACATCACTAGGGCCAAGCTTCCTGCCATCCAGGACCTCTATACCAGGCGGTGTCAGAGGAAGGCCCTAAAAATTGTCAAAGACTCCAGCCACCCTAGTCATAGACTGTTCTCTCTGCTACCGTACACACGGTACCGGAGCACCATGTCTAGGTCCAAAAGGCTTCTTAACAGCTTCTACCCCCAAGCCATAAGACTCCTGAACAGCTAATCATGGCTACCCGGACTATTTGCATTGCCCCCCCCACCCCCTCTTTTACTCTGCTGCTACTCTGTTTATTATCTATGCGTAGTCACTTTAACTCTTCCCACATGTACATATTACCTCTGTCACGCCCTGGTTCTAGGGACTATTTTATGTTGAGCCAGGGTGTGTAGTGTCTATGTGTTGTGTTCTATGTTCACGATCTAGTTTATGTGTTTCTATGTTGGCCGGGGTGGTTCTCAATCAGAGGCAACGTGAATCAGCTGTTGCTTGTTGTCTCTGATTGGGAACCATACTTAGGCAGCCTATTGTGCAATTGTCTTTTGTGGGATCTTGTTCCGTGTAGGTTTGTGTATGTTACCGAGGACTTCACGTATCGTTTTGTTATTTTGTTGTTTTTGTTCGTGTGGTGAACAAAAAATAAAGTATGTACTCATATCACGCTGCGCCTTGGTCCACTCATTTTGACGGGCGTGACAACCTCGACATTGACTCTGTACCGGTACCCCCTGTATATAGCCTCCCTACTGTTATTTTATTTTACTGCTGCTCTTTAATTATTTGCTATTTTAATCTATTTTTTACTTAACACTTTTTTTTATTTTCTTAACTGCATTGTTGGTTAAGGACTTGTAAGTAAGAATTTCACTGTAAGGTCTACACCTGTTGTATTCGGCGCATGTGGCGAATAAAATTTGATTTGGTTCTCAGTCCTGGTCCTGGGGACTCAAAGGGGTGCACATTTTTGTTTTTGCCTTAGCACTACACAGCTAATTCAAATGATCAAGTCATCATCAACCTACAAATGGTATTTATGTATTAATTAGTGATGCTATCCTTGATATGATCCTGCTATTGTCACATGCTACACATGCACTTGAGTGCACATGCATCTATCTATCCAATGTTATCATGATTTGTTATAAGGGATATTATACTTTAGTAATCCACAATGACCTGGTGAAGTAAAAGTCTAATAATGACATTCTTCCATATTCCTACAGATACCTTGTACTGGAGATTCCTTCAAAATGATTGCCTACAGTTACTGTGTAGGGCACTGCAAGGTTGGGTGACCAGGGCCATCTGGGACTGCCTCCTGGGGGAATTCAGGTGTGTGAAGGCTACCTGTGTCCTGCATAACTTCATGAGGACCAGGAGGGGATCTGCAGCTCGCCGCTGTGTGCCAGAGGAGAGGTCTACTGCTCTGCAGGACGTTACAAGGATGGGGGCCAACAACGCAGCATGGGAGGCAATCCATGGAGATCTTCACCTCCTACTTCTTCGAAGAGGGTGCTGTTCCCTGACAACACCATAGACTACACTATGTACAACCAAATGCTATTTTAAGAGCCATCCACATTGCAATAAGAGTATTCTTCCATTTATTTAGCTATGCCAATTGCAGTTATTAAATTCCCAGCTTCTCTCCTTTTGATTTCTACTTCTCAGGTGAGGGTGCTGTTCAGGTAAGGGTGATGTCTGTACAAAAACTGGCTCTTTTAAGAGTCACCCATATTGAAAACATGTAGAACAATTAGACACCCTATAACCCACACCTACACACTTGTGTATCCATCTGATTGATGGATTGTGTTGTGCAGTAAGCAGGCTCAGGTGTATAACTATGTCTCCTTCCACCTTCAAAGGCAAGAGGACCAACCATGGAGAATAGTAAGACACTTCATTATTTATATTTATATAACTACACTATATTGTTTGTCCTCATGTGTCTGTGCATGCTTTTCAGTATAAAGTACTCTGCAGCCACTTAGTGTGGACACCAGGTGAGACCACACACACAGATTCCCGTTGAACATTGTCTCTTTAACTACCTTATTTTCTCAATAACAGTATCTTTCCTTCACTTCATCCCTCTCCCCCCTTCTCCTTAAATCCTCTAGGTTATATCAGCTGTGTCGGTGAACCCCTCCCGCATCGGGACTGTCTGACACAGAGGGCACAGCATGATCAGAGGTGAGAGTTCACTTGGTCGGGTCAACAGGAAGTATTATTAAAGAGATGCGTTACATCGAAATACAGAGAGATGTAGTAGTTCCAGAGTTAATGATACAAGGTCAGTTTTGAATTTCACCTTCTGATGATTATGATGACTGACAGTGTTAGAAAAAAAAATAAACACAAGGCTTAATCATGCTCTCTCTCTCTCTCCATCTGTCTCTCGTCTGCAGGTATGTTTTGATGTGAGAGAGGGTGTCAACCCCCAGTCCCGTCATCACCATCTCACCCGCTCTTAAGATAACCTTCGGGACAACTGGGGGCCCATGGATGTTAGGAGACACCTCTAGAAACACTACTATCTACAGTTGAAGTCGGAAGTTTACATACACTTAGGTTAGAGTCATTAAAACTCGTTTTTCAACCACTCCACAAATGTCTTGTTAACAAACTATAGTTTTGGCAAGTCGGTTAGGACATCTACATTGTGCATGACACAAGTAATTTTTCCAACAATTGTTTACAGACAGATTATTTCATTTATAATTCACTGTATCACAATTCCAGTGGGTCAGAAGTTTACATACACTAAGTTGACTGTGCCTTTTAAACAGCTTGGAAAATTCCAGAAAATGATGTCATGGCTTTAGAAGCTTCTGATAGGCTAATTGACATCATTTGAGTCAATTGGAGGTGTACCTGTGGATGTATTTCAAGGCCTACCTTCAAACTCAGTGCCTCTTTGCTTGACATCATGGGAAAATCAAAAGAAATCAGCCAAGACATCAGAAAGAAAATTGTAGACCTCCACAAGTCTGGTTCATCCTTGGGAGCAATTTCCAAATGCCTGAAGGTACCACGTTCATCTGTACAAACAATAGTACGCAAGTATAAACACCATGGGACCACGCAGCCGTCATACCGGTCAGGAAGGAGACGCGTTCTGTCTCCTAGAGTTGCAAAAATGCAAATCAATCCCAGAACAACAGCAAAGGACCTTGTGAAGATGCTGGAGGAAACAGGTACAAAAGTATCTATATCCACAGTAAAACAAGTACTATATCGACATAGCCTGAAAGGCCGCTCAGCAAGGAAGAAGCCACTGCTCCAAAACCGCCATATAAAAGCCAGACTACGGTTTGCAACTGCACATGGGGACAAAGATCGTACTTTTTGGAGAAATGTCCTCTGGTCTGATGAAACAAAAATAGAACTGTTTGGCCATAATGACCATCGTTATGTTTGGAGAAAAAGGGGGACGCTTGCAAGCCGAAGAACACCATCCCAACCGTGAAGCACAGGGGTGGCAGAATCATGCTGTGGGGGTGCTTTGCTGCAGGAGGATATATTGAAGCAACATCTCAAGACATCAGTCAGGAAGTTAAAGCTTGGTCGCAAATGGGTTTTCCAAATGGACAATGACCCCAAGAATACTTCCAAAGTTGTGGCAAAATGGCTTAAGGACAACAAAGTCAAGGTATTGGAGTGGCCATCACAAAGCCCTAACCTCAATCCTATAGAAAATGTGTTGGCAGAACTGAAAAAGCGATGGCGAGCAAGGAGGCCTACAGACCTGACTCAGTTACACCAGCTCTGTCAGGAGGAATGGGCCAAAATTCACCCAACTTATTGTGGGAAGCTTGTGGAAGGCTACCCAAAACGTTGACTCAAATGATGTCTCCACTGGCTTCCAGTTGAGGCTCGCATCTACTACAAGACCATGGCGCTTGCCTACGGAGCTGTGAGGGGAACAGCACCTCCTTACCTTCAGGCTCTGATCAGACCCAAGCTGTTTAAAGGCACAGTCAACTTAGTGTATGTAAACTTCTGACCCACTGGAATTGTGATACAGTGAGTTATAAGTGAAATAATTTGTCTGTAAACAATTGTTTGAAAAATTACTTGTGTCATGCACAAAGTAGATGTCCTAACCGACTTGCCAAAACTATTGTTTGTTAACAAGAAATTTGTGGTGGTTGAAAAACAAGTTTTAATGACTCCAACCTAAGTGTATGTAAACTTCCGACTTCAACTGTATATGCTTATCTATGGGTTTTCCAAGGACCAAGTCAAACTTAATGTCATAATCTGTGTCACTGGAAACTCTCTTTGCACCTATGAGGCTTTTGGAGAGTGGAACAAAGTGATAGAAGCTGCGGGTTCCTGGCAGAGGTCTCGTGTTCGCATATGTTCACTGAGTTCTATGCACAAGGTTTCCAAGTTCTGATGTTCTATGAAAAACACTTTGATTCCTTTGACTTCCTCTGTGTAAAATTCATACACTTGTCTTGCAGAGGTCTTTGGAGGCTTGCTCTTGCTGTAAGACATTTTATTCTTCCTCCTATCCCATCACATGGTGATTTTCTAAGGCTTGTGGAATAGCCTCTCATGGTGGCACAAATTGATGACATTTGTACAATTCATTCACTGTCCAGCACAGCCATCACTGAAATAGTGAACATTTGTAAGACTCATTCATTTCTACATTCTTCTCGACATAGTCCATAACCATAGTCATGGCCTTGTAGACAAAACGTATATATTATGAGTCAGGTCATCAGAAACTAAACACAGTGAATCTTTCAGGGCTCTACAGTGCGACCATTTTACTCACATATTTGCGTAAATATTTTGCGACTGGAATTTTTATTTAGGAGCACCATAGCGACTAGAAAAATTAAGGATTCTAGCTTTATTACCTCAAATGTTTTTCATTGTGCTCATAAATATCTGTGTGTGCCTACATTTTCTTAGGCGCACACATGCTCCTTAATTGATCTGGACATTAAACCTGTAGGACAGTACAACTGGGTGTAGGGTACATGATTGCTGGTTCCAGTGATAGCGTTGTACCTCATCCTGGATAACAAACTTGTAGTTCTCAGCAAAATCAGCAAGTACAATGACGTCTCCTTCCTTTAGATTTTCCTTGCATTGCTTTACATACTGAGCTTGAGCCTTCGCAATGTAGGAATGGGCAGAAGGGGATCCAACTTCTCCAACGTGTTACTAATTCTTTCAGTTCCTTCCATTTAAAGCTGCTGTTCTAAGTATCTTCTGACCTCCGTTACACCCGGGCAGTTATCACATCTATGCACCATGCATCTCTCGCTCACACACCATCAGGTCCCACAAGTGTATGGCAGTCCTTGTCCACCTTTACTGCATTTAGCATTAGGGTGACATTTTGGTGTATTGTACATACACACACAGAGTGTATTCCAGATGAGCCTACTGGCACACAATGCTTCGGATGTAGACTGCAGAATTTGGAAAATACAATTTTGTGTTCTGGATATATATTTTAAAAAGCTGCATACAGTTCTTTAAGGTTGCACAAAGTCTCTTCTGCTCGTGAATTTGTCAATGACAAAATAATTTTTTCCTGGCATAAGTCTACTATATTCATCGTCCTTGTAGAATCGAATGACCAAATCCTCCACTCTTTTTGCCAATGATTTTCCAGTTTTCTGCTTTGGCAACTCCATGATACTTTTCTCTGAAGCCAGTTTTCTTGCTGCCCTTATCATGTAAACACTGACATTAGTCTTTAGTTTTGACTATAGACCATGAGGGTGGAGCCATTGTTAATATGCTGAGAATGACAACCCTATTAAAAAAGAAAACCAATCAGAACATTTACCATTAAATCCATTAGAAACCATTAAACTTACACAATACACCATTATATACACTGAACAAAAATATAAACGCAACATGTAAAGTGTTGGTCCCATGTTTCATGAGCTGAAATAAAAAATCCCAGAAATGTTCCATACTTATTTCTCTCAACTTTTGTGCACAAATTTGTTTACATCCGTGTTAGTGAGCATTTCTCTTTTGTTTAGAAAATCCATCCACCTGACAGGTGTGGCATATCAAGAAGCTGATTAAACAGCATGATCATTACAGAGGTGCACCTTGTGTTGGGGACAATAAAAGTCTACTTTAAAATGTGCAGTTGTGTCACAGAACACAATGCCACAGATGTCTCAAGTTTTGAGGGAGCGTGCAATTACCATGCTGACTGTAGGAATTTCCACCAGAGCTGTTGCCAGATCATTTAATGTTCATTTCTCTACCATAAGCTGCCTCCAACGTCGTTTTAGAGAATTTGGCAGTATGATCAACCGGCCTCACAACCGCAGACCACGTGTAACCAAGCCAGCCCAGGACCTCCATATCCGACTTCTTCACCTGCGGGATCGTCTGAGGGGGGGTGGGGTGCTGAGGAGTATTTCTGTCTGTAAAAAAGCCCTTTTGTGGGGAAAACTCATTTTGATTGGCTGGGCTTGGCTCCCTAGTGGGTGGGCCTGGCTGCCAAGTGGGTGAGCCTATGCCCTCAAAGGCCCACCCATGGCTGCACCCTTGCCCAGTCATGTGAAATCCATAGATTAGGGCCTAATACATTTATTTGAATTGATTTTCTTATATGAATTGTAACTCAGTAAAATCTTTGAAATTGTGGCATGTTGCGTTTATATTTTTGTTCAGTGTAAATAATTAAGCCACTCACCAGTAGAAACTATTGCAAAACACAATACAATGTGTTTTTGGGATATTTGCCTTTGAAGACTATTAGAGACCAGCAGGTAGCTTAGTGGTTAAGAACGTTGTTCCAGTAACCGAAAGGTCGCTGGTTCTAATCCCCGAGCCGACTAGGTGAAAAATCTGTCGATGTGCCCTTGAGCAAGGCACTTAACCCTAATTGCTCATGTAAGTCGCTCTGGATAAGAGCGTCTGCTAAATGACGTAAAATATAACATTGAAACCATTAGAACTGCTGTAGCCTAATGGTTTGTTTGTTCACCTGCAGTGGTCTAACTGCTCCAGACCTTTTTTGAAGGGAATAAGCCACACACTCAATGTATTCTCAACCAATAGAAATGTTGAACTCATGAGGCTGAAAACCCCTGAGCCTATCTCTCTTCAGCTGTGGCCAATTAGCCTCTTGATTGGTCCATTCTGATAGAGAGGTTACCCCTTCCTCATTACGAATCTCAACCAATCCTAATCTTGTCCATGAATTTGTATTGGACGTGTAGTTATTGGCAACCTCTAACTGGATAAAAGACTGAGCCGGTTTAGCAAGAACAGCACCATCTAGCGGTCAGAACCTGGTTATAACAGGTTTTGTGATGGGTCATAAACCTAACAACTTCAATTACTAATTTCTCTGAACAGGTGAAAAAAAACATCATCAGATTCACAGGGAATACATTACAAAGGATGAAAAAGCAATACTCCAAGCCACAGCTCCATACTACTTATCAGACATAGAGAACTGATACTATATATATATACAGTATCTCACAAAAGTGTGTACACCCCTCACATTTTTGTAAATATTTGAGTATATCTTTTCATGTGACAACACTGAAGAAATGACACTTTGCTACAATGTAAAGTAGTGAGTGTACAGCTTGTATAACAGTGTACATTTGCTGTCCCCTCAAAATAACACAACACACAGCTATTAATGTCTAAACCGCTGGCAACAAAAGTGAGTACACCCCTAAGTGAAAATGTCCAAATTGGGCCCAAAGTGTCAATATTTTGTGTGGCCACCATCATTTTCCAGCACTGCCTTAACCCTCTTGGGCATGGAGTTCACCAGAGCTTCACAGGTTGCCACTGGAGTCCTCTTCCACTCCTCCATGACGACATCACGGAGCTGGTGGATGTTAGAGACCTTGCACTCCTCCACCTTCCGTTTGAGGATGCCCCACATATGCTCAATAGGGTTTAGGTCTGGAGACATGCTTGGCCAGTCCATCACCTTTACCCTCAGCTTCTTTAGCAAGGCAGTGGTCGTCTTAGAGGTGTGTTTGGAGTCGTTATCGTGTTAGAATACTGCCCTGCGGCCCAGTCTCCGAAGGGAGGGGATCTGCTTCAGTATGTCACAGTACATGTTGGCATTCATGGTTCCCTCAATGAACTGTAGCTTCCCAGTGCCGGCAGCACTCATGCAGCCCCAGACCATGACACTCCCACCACCATGCTTGACTGTAGGCAAGACACACTTGTCTTTGTACTCCTCACCTGGTTGCCGCCACACACGCTTGACACCATCTAAACCAAATAAGTTTATATTGGTCTCATCAGACCACAGGAAATGGTTCCAGTAATCCATGTCCTTAGTCTGCTTGTCTTCAGCAAACTATTTGCGGGCTTTCTTGTGCATCATCTTTAGAAGAGGCTTCCTTCTGGGACGACAGCCATGCAGACCAATTTGATGCAGTGTGTGGTGTATGGTCTGAGCACTGACAGGCTGACCCCCCACCCCTTCAATCTCTGCAGCAATGCTGGCAGCACTCATACGTCTATTTCCAAAAGACAACCTCTGGATATGACGCTGAGCACGTGCACTCAACTTCTTTGGTCGACCATGGCGAGGCCTGTTCTGAGTGGAACCTGTCCTGTTAAACCGCTGTATGGTTTTGGCCACCGTGCTGCAGCTCAGTTTCAGGGTCTTGGCAATCTTCTTATAGCCCAGGCCATCTTTATGTAGAGCAACAATTATTTTTTTCAAATTCTCAGAGAGTTCTTTGCCATGAGGTGCCATGTTGAACTTCCAGTGACCAGTATGAGGGAGTGTGAGAGCGATGACACCAAATTTAAGACACCTGCTCCCCATTCACACCTGAGACCTTGTAACACTAACGAGTCGCAAAAGAATGCTCCCAATGAAATTCCTACACTTCTTCGGCCTCTATGGAAAGGGTTCTACATGGAACTCCAAAAGGTTCTACCTGGAACCAAAAGGGTTCTACCCGGAACCAAAAAGGATTCTTCAAAGGGTTATCCTATTGGGACAGCTGAATAACCCTTTTAGGTTCTAGATATCACCTTTCTTTCTAAGAGTGTATGTGAGAATTGCCAGAACAATCTGAGATACCAAAAATATTTTCCTCTCCCGCTGGCGTGGAATCGCCCGGCAGCACTGTTGTATTTACTGTCCCCTTCTCACCTCCTGCTTTCATCTTTGATATTCTGGCCGTGTAATCAAGATAATTTTAATCAGAGATGGTGTGTTTGAGTAAACATATGTTTTACATGAGCAAACAGAGAGAGCAAGGGGTTCATGCTTATATGAAAACAATAGATCATGGTTTAGAATGCATTGCACATTGATAAATGGCTTTGTATGATGTATAGTAAAACAAAATGTAGCCCTTAACGTCCTTATAACAATTACAACTCAGAATCCTGTCCAAATGTTTATCCTAAGGAATATAGGCTCATCATCTGAATGTGGCACAGGGTGGATATGGTATCAGCTATTTAGTTTTCAGCAATCTATCAAAAAGAGCAACTAGATAGCTACAGTGCCTTGCAAAAGTATTCATCCCCCTTAGCGTTTTTCCTATTTTGTTACATTACAACCTGTAATTGAAATCGATTTTTATTTGGATTTCATGTAATGGACATACACAAAATAGTCCAAATTGGTGAAGTGAATTTTTTTTTTTACTTGTTTCAAAAAATCTTCAGAAGTAACATTATTTGTTAAATGAAGTCCACCTGTGTGCAATCTAAGTGTCACATGATCTGTCACATGATCTCAGTATATATACACCTGTTCTGAAAGGCCCCAGAGTCTGCAACACCACTAAGCAAGGGGCACCACCAAGCAAGCGGCACAATGAAGACCAAGGAGCTCTCCAAACAGGTCAGGGACAAAGTTGTGGAGAAGTACCGATCAGGGTTGGGTTATAAAAAAATATCAGAAACTTTGAACATCCCACGGAGCACCATTAAATCCATTATTAAAAACTGGAAAGAATATGGCACCACAACAAACCTGCCAAGAGAGGGCCGCCCACCAAAACTCACGGACCAGGCAAGGAGGGCATTAATCAGAGAGGCAACAAAGAGACCAAAGATAACCCTGAAGGAGCTGCAAAGCTCCACAGCGGAGATTGGAGTATCTGTCCAAAGGACCACTTTAAGCCGTACACTCCACAGAGCTGGGCTTTACGGAAGAGTGGCCAGAAAAGACCCATTGCTTAAAGAAAAAAATAAGCAAACATGGCATGTGGGAGACTCCCCAAACATATGGAAGAAGGTACTCTGGTCAGACGAGAAAACGCTACATCTGGCGCAAACCCAACACCTCTCATCACCCCGAGAACACCATCCCCACAGTGAAGCATGGGGGTGGCAGCATCATGCTGTGGGGATGTTTTCATCGGCAGGGACTGGGAAACTGGTCAGAATTGAAGGAATGATGGATGGCGCTAAATACAGGGAAATTCTTGAGGGAAACCTGTTTCAGTCTTCCAGAGATTTGAGACTGGGACGGAGGTTCACCTTCCAGCAGGACAATGACCCTAAGCATACTGCTAAAGCAACACTCGAGTGGCTTAAGAGGAAACATTTACATGTCTTGGAATGGCCTAGTCAAAGCCCAGACCTCAATCCAATTGAGAATCTGTGGTATGACTTAAAGATTGCTGTACACCAGCGGAACCCATCCAACTTGAAGGAGATGGAGCAGTTTTGCCTTGAAGAATGGGCAAAAATCCCAGTGGCTAGATGTGCCAAGCGTATAGAGACATACTCCAACAGACTTGCAGCTGTAATTGCTGCAAAAGGTGGCTCTACAAGGTATTGACTTTGGGGAGGGGGGGTGAATAGTTATGCACGCTCAAGTTGTCTGTTTTTTTGTCTTATTTCTTGTTTGTTTCACACAAAAAAATATTTTGCATCTTCAAAGTGGTAGGCATGTTGTGTAAATCAAATGATACAAACCCTCCAAAATCCATATTAATTTCAGGTTGTAAGGCAACAAAATAGGAAAAATGCCAAGGGGGGTGAATACTTTCGTTAGCCACTGTACATGTAACTCAAAAGCAATGGAAATAACCCCAGTGCAGGGCTAGCTTGACAGAAAAGGGAGAGAAAGAGCGCATCAAAGGGGGAAACTCAACGGGGGCTTGTCCATGAGCCCACAGCCCTCTGGCACCAACAAACGTACAGTACACAGACACACACGTGAATGCACGCATGTGCATGTGCACACACACAAACATAAACACACACACAAATGCATGTGCATGCGAGCACACACACATATATGCACACACACACATCCTCAGGCAAGACAGGCATCTACCATTTGTATGCACTGTGCAACCAAGCAGGCAGGGAAAATGGGTCTTATCTCAAGAGCAGAAAACAATCTGTTGAAATTCACAAAAGAGTGCTTCACCCTGAGACTGGACAGGGCCCTACTTCAGGGATGCCATTTGACAATCAGCCACAGCAAACATTTGTATTTTTCCCCCATCCCTCACTATCCTGCTTTCCATCCCTCTCTCGAAGGCCCATCAGATGACAAATAATGAAAAATGACCTGGTTTCCAGGAGATGGTGACATGCAGACCTATGAAATGTATTAGTATAAACTAACTTAGGCAAGCCAATTATATTTCAATAAAACTATAATTTGCAATCTGTGTTTATACAGCCAGTTAAGATGTGGCAGCATTATATATTTTCTCCCAGCTCAGGAGTACATTAACGAGTGTCTGGGAGACTTACATTTTACAAGCTAATGCAACACCCATTAATCCAGTATTCTTTACCAGCTCTGGGTGTGACATAAGCTGGCTGCAGAATCTGCTTGAGGAAAATAGTTTGTTGTTTTACATTTACAGTACTCCAAGTATGTTTCCCTTGCTAGCGACATAAGTTGCTGGAAGACATTTGAGTTCACTGCTGTAGCTCCCTTTCATATATCCATTCCGTCTCCAGCAGTATCCAGTATTTTGGAATACATTTTCTGTCTGCAAACTAAAACATTTAGCAGCGTCGGCCTTGGTGGAATGTAATAATGCTCTGGGTCCTGACATACTCTGTGCTTGTGCTGTGCCTGTCTGCCAGGTTGCCAGGTTGGCTGAGCCTTATGTAGCATGGGGGGGGAAGGTTGCATTCTGTTGGTTCACTAGGTTTAAATGTCAACCTTGACATTAAGTTGAAATGCTCAGCAAAGATACACTACATGACCAAAAGTATGTGGACACCTGCTCGTCCAACATCTCATTCCAAAATCATGGGCATTAATATGGAATTTGTCCCACCTTTGCAGCTATAACAGCCTCCTCTCTTATGGGAAGGCTTTCCACTAGATGTTGGTACATTGCTGCAGGGACACCGATTAGGCCTTGCTTGCAGTCGGCGTTCCAATTCATCCCAAAGGTGTTTGATGGGGTTGAGGTCAGGGCTCTGTGCAGGCCAGTCAAGTTCTTCCACACCGATCTCGACAAACCATTTCTGTATGGACCTCGCTTTGTGCACAGGGCATTGTCATGCTGAAACAGGAAAGGGCCTGCCCCAAACTGTTGCCATAAACTTGGAAGCACAGAATCATCTAGAATGTAATTGTATGCTGTAGCGTTAAGATCTCCCTTCACTGGAACTAAGTGGCCTAGCCCGAACCATGAACCCCAGACCATTATTCCTCCTCCACCAAACTTTACAGTTGGCACTATACATTGGGGCAGGTAGCGTTCTCCTGGCATCCGCCAAACGCAGATTTGTCAGTCGGACTGCCAGATGGAAAAGCATGATTCATCACTCCAGAGAACGTGTTTCCACTGCTCCAGAGTCCAATGGCGGCGAGCTTTACACCACTCCAGCCGGAACTTGGCATTGCGCATGGTGATCTTAGGCATGTGTGCGGCTGCTCGGCCATGGAAACATTTTACATTTACATTTTAGTCATTTAGCAGACGCTCTTATCCAGAGCGACTTACAGGAGCAATTAGGGTTAAGTGCCTTGCTCAAGGGCACATCGACAGATTTTTCACCTAGTCGGGTCGGGGATTAGAACCAGCAACCTTTACGGTTACTGGCACAACGCTCTTAACCACTAAGCTACCTGCCGCCCCTTTCATGAAGCTCCCGACGAACAGTTATTGTGCTGACGTTGCTTCCAGAGGCAGTTTGGATCTCGGTAGTGAGTGTTGCAACCGAGGACAGACTATTTTTCCGCGCTACACCCTTAAGCACTCGGCAATCCCGTTCTGTGAGCTTCTGTGGCCTACCACTTTGCGGCTGAGCCGTTGTTCACGAACTGACTTGTTGGAAAGGTGGTATCCTATGACGGTGCCACGTTGAAAGTCACTGAGCTCTTCAGTAAGGCCATTCTACTGCCAATGTTTGTCTATGAAGATTGCATGGCTGTGTGCTCTATTTTATACACCTGTCAGCAACAGGTGTGGCTGAAATAGCCGAATCCACTAATTTGAAGGGGTGTCTGCATACCTTTGTATATATAGTGTAAGCAACCTTATTAATTGAATGGATACCTTTTCTATTTGATGGAGTATTCTACTGAAAATACTTGGTATCACTTGAATGCAAAGGAATATAATGGTTTCTGTCTCGTCTTCATCTTGTACGTGAACTGAACTGACTTCACTTGAAGGTTATTGAAAGAAACATACCTATTCCATCCACATAAATCTGAAACACCTCAGCTCTGTGTAGGCTAGATGTTGAGTGAATAACACCATTATCTAAACATTTCGAATGGCCTTCAACAAATAGGACCTACCTAAAAGGCTATTCAATCTAGCTAGATACTCTGCTCCAAAGACCCAGACTGGCTCTGTAGCCACTGAGATCTTTAGGGTTAATTTCAATGGCCTTGGCAAGATAACTAGTGTGGATTCAACCCTTTATCATCTTAGCTTTTCAATTAAAAGCTACAAAAGCAGTAAGGTGTGTCTGTCAACAGCTGTTGGGATGGTAGGGGGATTCTGCACTACAGAAACGGACTGGCCATAGGGCAGTTCTGGCAAATGCCAGATGGGTTGTTCCAGTGGCGGCTGGCCGATAGAGGGCGCTAGGGCGCCGCCCCCTTAAATAAAATTATTTAAAAAAATAAAATAAAAAATAAATAAAAATAATAATAATAATAATAATAAAAACATCAGTATGTCAATATTTGTGTGTTTGAAATATGGAATGCACACAGTAATATGTGTAAGATATGATAGAAAATCATATTCGCAACCTTTCCTCTGCCTGTCAAACGCCTCGTCAGCTCTGGGCGATACAGAAAGTGCCCCGAGGAGGCGGGTCTACGTAGCAGTTAAGCCAATTGCTAATTTAAGATATGAATGTATGACATAAAATGTAGCTAATCAGCGATTTTAATTCGAATCCAAGGAGGGCGATTATTTTATCGCCCTCAAGCTCGCCCTGATAAAATAAGGACCGGGCTCCAGTGGCGCCATTTTTACTAGACGACAATGGCGAGCGCAAACGTTACTCCTCCAAGACCCAACCCTAACTCGGTGAAATCTCTCCTCCAAGATCCGTTTGAGAGGAGAACTTTGTCAGAGAAAGTTCGGGTGAAAGAGCTGGGCCCAGATCAACCTGACCTCTCAATCAGACAGCAGGCTAGCGAGAAAGGGAAGCAGTATATGCGCGGCTTCTCCCGTAGCTGGTACACCAGGAAGGCTTGGCTAGCTGGGTGCACTGATGCTAATGCTTTATTTTGCTTTCCGTGCTTGCTTTTTAAAACGACGGGGTCAGATTCAGCATGGACAGGTACCGGAGTGAGGGATATGAAGCACCTGTCAGAGAAGGTAAAGAAACATGAGAACACCAGGGCACACATGGACAACTCTGTAAAGCTAGCTGTATTAGGAAGGGTGAACATTGCTACGCAGCTGGATGACGGCCACAGGATTGCGGTGAGGAAACACAATGAGGGAGGTGGATAAAAACAGGCACATTCTATCCAAAATTATCGATTGTGTGAAGTTCTGTGGGGCTTTTGAGTTGGCCTTGCGTGGGCACGAGGAGACTGACTCCTCGGACAACCCCGGCATTTTCCGGGGCTTAGTGGATTTTGTTGCCTCCCTCGACAGTGTGCTGGAGGAGCACCTGAAGACAGCTACCGTTTTTAAGGGCACGTCAAAGACGATACAGAACGAGCTGTTGGACTGTATGCTGTCAGTGCTTAAGGATTACATCCTGGAGGAAGTAAAGAGTGCTGATTTTATCGCCATTCAAGCTGACGAGACGACTGACGTTTCCACCCACTGCCAGTTGGTGCTTGTGATACGCTACATCGATGCTAAAAGTAACGTCCAAGAGCGTTTTTTCGAGTTCATTTTGATCGAGAACGCAACCGCCGACACCATCGCTACAGCGCTGCTGGAGAGGCTCAGCACCATACTCTCACATGGACAAAAGGCCAAACTTATTGCCCTGGCTTACGACGGAGCAAGTGTGATGAGGGGAGCCACCGGCGGAGTGCAGCGTAAAATAGTGGATGTGTACGAAAATGCGCACTACGTCCACTGCTATGCACATCAGCTGAACCTCATCATGCAGCAGGCTACTTCACGCATCCCCAGGATCGGCACTTTCTTTTCCGACCTTGCAGGATTTTCTGCTTTCTTCTCCAGGTCTCCCAAGCGAACCACCGTGCTTGACGAAGTGGTTGCGCATAGACTCCCCAGAGCCTCTACAACACGGTGGAACTTCCACAGTCGCGCTGTAAACACTGTGTACGAGTACAGGGATGACCTCCTAACGTGTTTCCAGACCATCAGAGACTCTGGGAACTTTGATGCCCCGACTGTCAGAGAGGCGGGGGGCTTTGTGAGGATGCTCGAAGACGAGGCTTTCTGTTTTTTCCTGGCACTGTTCCACAAGATCATGCCAAATGTGGACATGCTTTTCAGCCAGCTGCAGAAGAGGAACATCGACCCTGTCTTCATTAAAGCACTTGTCCAGAGGTTCACAGACAGCATGCTAACAATCAGGTAAATAACTATATTTACTATTGGCTGATAAAGATGTTGTTAGAAAGATGAATAGTTCACTTACAACAGTTTAAAAGCCTAAATGTGTCTGGTCATCAAAGTGAGTGATTATCATAGAGCCGTCACAATTATATTTGTTTTAGTATTTTAAAAGGAAAGAGAAGACACAATCAGACGTTGATAATAATGCAGGAAAGTACTACACAGTTTGTAATAATTATTCAGGTGTCCACCAGGTCAATTTCTAGAAGAGGCCTAGTTGTTATTGAAGATTAACTTTATTGCTAAGTGCACAGCAGAACAAAATGATGTTGCATCCCTCTCACAAATGTAATAGAAAAAGGCTTTAGAACGTAATAACATCAGTTAATTATGTACATCACAGGTTAAAAGCAGTTACTAGACATAGTTTGTGTGTATATACACACTATCTGTCTGTCTGTCTGTCTGTCTGTTATATATATATATATATATATATATATATATATATATATATATATATATATATAAAAGTCACTGGTTGTGTGTTGAGGGGGAATTACAGTGAGTTAAGAAGTCTGATTGCAAGTTATCAAATTAAACTTTATTTTTTGGACCCAGGGCCTCAATTCCCTCTTTGTGTGGGGACAGCGCATCTGACGAGCAGCAACAGCCCATCAAGCGACGGAGGATGCTGGGACCAGGAGAACAACAGAGGTTGGCTATAGAGGTAAGTTGTGATGTAATTGTCAGTGTTTCCCCCTAGAACTTTTTTCAGGCCTGGTAGTATGTAGCCAAAACCCTGAACAATCAGCACCTTGGTAATCATATACTTGAGTTGGACATAGGCATGTGTCAGTCAGGATCACTTGCATCAAAATAGCTTAATTGCAAATTAAAGCTGATGATGTATCTTTTACAGGTATGTGATACCATCCTGAGTCATGCCAAAGAGAGGTTCTCCTTCACCCAGCACCTCATCAGCGCAACACTATTGCACGGAGAGTTGTTCCCACAACACAGTGTGAAGTTCCCCGATACAGCGCTTGAAACAACCGTGGAGGCGTACCCCATGTTGAACAAGGCCAAGCTCAAAACCGAACTGTCCCTCATCTATGAGAACACTGAGTTCAAGGCTTGTAGTGGTGCAGTGCCCCTGTACCAGTTCTTCATGGAGAACAACCTTCAGAGCACTTTCACAGAGACTGCCAGCCTCCTCAAGATCCTCATCACCACACCCATGACAACTGCTGAGTCAGAAAGGTGCTTCTCTACACTGAAAAGGATCAAGACCTTCCTGAGAAACAGCATGACACAGGATCGCCTGAACGCTCTGGCCATGCTCTCCATGGAGAAGAAACTTGTCAGGGACATTCCTGACTTTAATCAAAGGGGTCATTGAGAGGTTTGCCACTCAGAAGGACAGACGGGCAAAATTCCTGTACAAATAAGATGACAGACACACACACACAGAGCAGCTCTGGCCGCATGTTTCTTTGTATATAGTTGACCTTAGCATAAAAAATCCAGTTATATATGGTACTCTAGAAAGTCTTAATAGTGTCTTTGCTAATATTACTGTATATATGTTGTTTTGTATCAATTAATTGTTGCAGTTCTGGAGCACATTAACAATTAGTCACATTTAGTATGATCATAAAATACTGTATGCTATTCTTCCAGTCAAAGGTTTGAGTTCATCCACTTGATATCCATTTCTATATTATACATCCTTTTATACAGTGTAAGATTTCCTATAAACTTTATAATAATTTCATGTTATTGTCCACTTTCCACTCTGTTCTGACAGCATGCCTGTTGCGTTGCCTGTTTACTACCAATGGTGAAAAGTTCACTTTAAATGCAAATGAAAGGCTTGGGTTTGTGTAATATGTTTTTGTGTAAGAATGCCTCAACTTTTTAATATTGGCATTAAATAATTACTGAATGTTTCACTGAGCACTGCTGTCCTGCAGTTTGTGTTAAAATATATCGCGATGGTTACAAGAAAAAAAAAGTATGGCACAGCCCCACCGAGAATATTTTTCACCAGCCGCCACTGGGTTGTTCCATCTTAAACCCAGTGGGCCGGTCCAAAAAATGGGCCGGTGTGTTAGAAATGCCCAGACCAATTTCTGGTCCCAGTCCATCGCTGCTGCACTATAATGGAGAGTGCTGCTCTATCTGATCGGCTATGGTCTCCTTGGCTTCCCCCCGACAACCATTCATTAATGAGCTGATCCTTCACAGTGCATTAAAACATAAGAGCAAACATTGACTGTGGTTAACTACCCTTTTGCTGATGCTCGCTGGATATTACCACAGCTGCTGTTTGTTTTGTTTGTGTGCACATGCGTGTGTGTGTGTGTATACGAGTTTGCAGCTCATGTGAGGTTTTTTCTTAAAATGCATGCGACACGACGACAGCGGTCACAACCTGTGTGGCTTTTGTAGGTTCAAATGAATGACTAAACATCAATCAAGCAGACTAGCGTACAGCTAGAAATGATGCTGTGCAGCATCCTAAGACAAGATGAAATAATAATAATAATAATAATAATAATAATAAATGTTATTGGTAACGTGCTAAACCATGTAGCCTAATGGTGCAAAACAAGGCAGGTTAAGTGCAACAAATTAAGCAGCGGGGGGCCAACACTGGCATTTAAAAGTAGAGTCTGAATATGGATTTGATGTTGATCAAATATTAAAAATGCAAAGTGCTCCTCATGAGCCCCACAGTAGGGTGCATGATACGTTTTCTAGACTAGAGTGCTATGTAAACTGGTTGGATGAGATCAATGAGGATTTCAACAGGGGTAGGGGAATGGGGCGGTCAGTCCATCACCTCAGTTCAGGTTCCATTGATCAGAAAGGCTTTCTCCTCATGTTGACTAGGGCTGTGCGATATATCAAATTAATTCAAAGTAATGTTTTAGCGCGATGTTCCAAATACCTGTATCGCAAGAATCTAGGTTTTTATTTGCTTTGGTTTTTATGAGCGTTCTATGTATTTTTGGTCTTGTCTCCTTCGCTCCTTCTGTGCTTTGTGCACTGTGCACCTTCCCACTCGCACACAGACACCAAGCCCCTCCTGCTGCCGCTCACTTCTTCCTCTCCGACAACAAGCAGTTTAAACTGGTTTCCACTAGTTACAGTTCAACTGTTTTACCTTGTTAGCAAACAAATAGATCCAAGTTGGCTAGACTTTAAATATAAAGATTAGCTGGCTACTCACTAGCACATGGGCTTGTGCTTGAGAGATTGTTTATGAGACCTGTGTTAATTTGCTATAATGCTGCTACAAGAAGTTGGTCATTATTAGTGAATGTGCATTGTGAATGGATCTGGTTAGATTTTTTACAAAAATTGCATTTTCATAGACAGACTTGAATGCCAGATCTGTGAATATTGCAAAAAAGCACTGGTTGTGGAAGGCTTATATTTAGCCTAGGTATAATTTTACATGTAGTGTTTTGACCTTTAATTGTGCAGCAGAGCTTATTTAGAGAAAACAGTTTAAAAATATATATATATATATACACACACAGTGGGGAGAACAAGTATTTGATACACTGCCGATTTTGCAGGTTTTCCTACTTACAAAGCATGTAGAGGTCTGTAATTTTTATCATAGGTACACTTCAACTGTGAGAGACAGAATCTAAAACAAAAATCCAGAAAATCACATTGTATGATTTTTAAGTAATTAATTTGCATTTTATTGCATGACATAAGTATTTGATCACCTACCAACCAGTAAGAATTCCGGCTCTCACAGACCTGTTAGTTTTTCTTTAAGAAGCCCTCCTGTTCTCCACCTGTATTAACTGCACCTGTTTGAACTCGTTACCTGTATAAAAGACACCTGTCCACACACTCAATCAAACAGACTCCAACCTCTCCACAATGGCCAAGACCAGAGAGCTGTGTAAGGACATCAGGGATACAATTGTAGACCTGCACAAGGCTGGGATGGGCTACAGGACAATAGGCAAGCAGCTTGGTGAGAAGGCAACAACTGTTGGCGCAATTATTAGAAAATTGAAGAAGTTCAAGATGACGGTCAATCACCCTCGGTCTGGGGCTCCATGCAAGATCTCACCTCGTGGGGCATCAATGATCATGAGGAAGGTGAGGGATCAGCCCAGAACTACACGGCAGGACCTGGTCAATGACCTGAAGAGAGATGGGACCACAGTCTCAAAGAAAACCATTAGTAACACACTACGCCGTCATGGATTAAAATCCTGCAGCGCACGCAAGGTCCCCCTGCTCAAGCCAGCGCATGTCCAGGCCCGTCTGAAGTTTGCCAATGACCATCTGGATGATCCAGAGGAGGAATGGGAGAAGGTAATGTGGTCTGATGAGACAAAAATTGAGCTTTTTGGTCTAAACTCCACTCGCCGTGTTTGGAGGAAGAAGAAGGATGAGTACAACCCCAAGAACACCATCCCAACCGTGAAGCATGGAGGTGGAAACATCATTCTTTGGGGATGCTTTTCTGCAAAGGGGACAGGACGACTGCACCGTATTGAGGGGAGGATGGATGGGGCCATGTATCGCGAGATCTTGGCCAACAACCTCCTTCCCTCAGTAAGAGCATTGAAGATGGGTCGTGGCTGGGTCTTCCAGCATGACAATGACCCGAAACACACAGCCAGGGCAACTAAGGAGTGACTCCGTAAGAAGCATCCCAAGGTCCTGGAGTGGCCTAGCCAGTCTCCAGACCTGAACCCAATAGAAAATATTTGGAGGGAGCTGAAAGTCCGTATTGCCCAGCGACAGCCCCGAAACCTGAAGGATCTGGAGAAGGTCTGTATGGAGGAGTGGGCCAAAATCCCTGCTGCAGTGTGTGCAAACCTGGTCAAGACCTACAGGAAACGTATGATCTCTGTAATTGCAAACAAAGGTTTCTGTACCAAATATTAAGTTCTGCTTTTCTGATGTATCAAATACTTATGTCATGCAATAAAATGCAAATTAATTACTTAAAAATCATACAATGTGATTTTCTGGATTTTTGCTTTAGATTCCGTCTCTCACGGTTGAAATGTACCTATGATAAAAATTACAGACCTCTACATGCTTTGTAAGTAGGAAAACCTGCAAAATTGGCAGTGTATCAAATACTTGTTCTCCCCACTGTATATACACACATTACCAGTCAAAAGCTGTCATCAAGGCAAAGGGTGGCTATTTGAAGAATCTCAAATTTAAAATATATTTTGATTTGTTTAACACCTTTTTGGTTACTACATGATTCCATTATTTCATAGTTGATGTCTTCACTATTATTCTATAATGTAGAAAATAGTCAAATTAAAGAAAAACCCAGGAATGAGTAGGTGTGTCCAAGATTTTGATAGTTACTGTATATATATATATATATTGTGTGTGTCTGTGCCTTCATGTATTCACGCAGCACAGACATTATTTACTAGAGTGACAGGAAGCATCCAAAATCCCAATGCTGGATAATCTCAGTGTGGCATTAAACAAATCCAGCGATGACAGACAGACAGGATGTCATATTTCATGTGTCAGTCATTCAGCTGCCTAGGCCCATTAATATATATCATACATCATTCTGTGACAGGTTCAGTTAAATGAATACCTGCCATAACTGCCAGGAGACAGAAAAATTCAGCTAGGGAAGATGGCAAATTAATTGAGGGCTTGAAAAAAGTGGTATTTGTCACAAGAGGGAAATATCTGGCAGCGTGCCATCGTCAAGTACAAGAACACCCAGGCGTGTTGAAAGCATCTCTCTCGAGATGTTTTCTCTTTCAAACTAGCAGCTGCATCCATCCACTCAAACACAATACACTGTAGTCTCGCTTGATACTTATGCGTCTTCATTCTTGGAATTGACGTTTTATGTGGTTTCTGTAGAAACACGGCAGGGCAGACCAACCGTATGTCGATACATTCAGTTTCACATTCTTCTCCACAATGAAGTGCTTATCAATTTCCCCCCTGTCTGTCCTCTCAGACCCTCCATTCAGACAGCAGCTCTAAGACAACAGTTTGTAAGAAAATCCATTGTTTAATTCTGGAGGCCAGACAGACACGATTATCGACGGTAGTGTTACTGAGAGACATTCACATGGAGGAAAAATAATGAGTTATCCATACTCCCTTAGAAAAAGGGTTCCAAAAGGTTTATTTGGCTGTCCCCATAGGAGAACCCTTTTTGGTTCCAGGTAGAACCATTTTGGGTTCCAGGTAGAATCCTCTGTGGAAAGGGTTTAACATGGAGCCAAAAAGGGTTCTTCAAAGGGTTATCTTATGGGGACAGCGAAGAACCCTTTTAGGTTACAGACCTACAGGCAACTGCCAAAGTAATGGAATCACTTGAGTAAATAAGGGCTACAAAGTATATTGAAAGCAGGTACTTCCACACAGGTGTGGTACCTGAGTTAATTATGCAATTAACATCCCATCATGCTAAGGGTCTTATATCAAAATGCTGGGCAGGACATTATTTTGGCCATTATTTTTGCTATACCATGGCTATGCCCAAATAGGATGACAAAGCCCCCATCCACAGGGCACGGGTGGTCAGTGAATGGTTTGATGAGCATGAAAACAATGTAAACCATATGCCATGGCCGTCTCAGTCACCAGATCTCAACCAAATGTAACACTTATCGGAGATCCTGGAGAGGCGCCTGAGACAGTGTTTTCCACCACCATCAACAAAACACCAAATTATGGAATTTCTTGTGGAAGAATGGTGTCGTATCCCTCCAATAGTGTTCCAGTAACTTATAGCATCTATGCCAAGGTGCATTGAAGCTGTTCTGGCTCGTGGTGGCCCTTTGCCCTATTAAGACACTTTATGTTGGTGTTTCCTTGATTTTGGCAGTTACCATTAAACAGTGCCTTGCAAAAGTATTCATCCCCCTTGGCGTTTTTCCTATTTTGTTGCATTGCAACCTGTAATTCAAATGGATTTTTATTTGGATTTCATGTACAGTGGGGAAAAAAAGTATTTAGTCAGCCACCAATTGTGCATGTTCTCCCACTTAAAAAGATGAGAGAGGCCTGTAATTTTCATCATAGGTACACGTCAACTATGACAGACAAATTGAGAAAAAGAAATCCAGAAAATCACATTGTAGGATTTTTAATGAATTTATTAGCAAATTATGGTGGAAAATAAGTATTTGGTCACCTACAAACAAGCAAGATTTCTGGCTCTCACAGACCTGTAACTTCTTCTTTAAGAGGCTCCTCTGTCCTCCACTCGTTACCTGTATTAATGGCACCTGTTTGAACTTGTTATCAGTATAAAAGACACCTGTCCACAACCTCAAACAGTCACACTCCAAACTCCACTATGGTCAAGACCAAAGAGCTGTCAAAGGACACCAGAAACAAAATTGTAGACCTGCACCAGGCTGGGAATACTGAATCTGCAATAGGTAAGCAGCTTGGTTTGAAGAAATCAACTGTGGGAGCAATTATTAGGAAATGGAAGACATACAAGACCACTGATAATCTCCCTCGATCTGGGGCTCCACGCAAGATCTCACCCCGTGGGGTCAAAATGATCACAAGAACGGTGAGCAAAAATCCCAGAACCACACGGGGGGACCTAGTTAATGACCTGCAGAGAGATGGGACCAAAGTAACAAAGCCTACCATCAGTAACACACTACGCCGCCAGGGACTCAAATCCTGCAGTGCCAGACGTGTCCCCCTGCTTAAGCCAGTACATGTCCAGGCCCGTCTGAAGTTTGCTAGAGTGCATTTGGATGATCCAGAAGAGGATTGGGAGAATGTCATATGGTCAGATGAAACCAAAATATAACTTTTTGGTCAAAACTCAACTCGTCGTGTTTGGAGGACAAAGAATGCTGAGTTGCATCCAAAGAACACCATACCTACTGTGAAGCATGGGGGTGGAAACATCATGCTTTGGGGCTGTTTTTCTGCAAAGGGACCAGGACGACTGATCTGTGTAAAGGAAAGAATGAATGGGGCCATGTATCGTGAGATTTTGAGTGAAAACCTCCTTCCATCAGCAAGGGCATTGAAGATGAAACGTGGCTGGGTCTTTCAGCATGACAATGATCCCAAACACACCGCCCGGGCAACGAAGGAGTGGCTTCGTAAGAAGCATTTCAAGGTCCTGGAGTGGCCTAGCCAGTCTCCAGATCTCAACCCCATAGAAAATCTTTGGAGGGAGTTGAAAGTCTGTGTTGCCCAGCGACAGCCCCAAAACATCACTGCTCTAGAGGAGATCTGCATGGAGGAATGGGCCAAAATACCAGCAACAGTGTGTGAAAACCTTGTGAAGACTTACAGAAAACGTTTGACCTGTGTCATTGCCAACAAAGGGTATATAACAAAGTATTGAGAAACTTTTGTTATTGACCAAATACTTATTTTCCACCATAATTTGCAAATAAATTAATTAAAAATCCTACAATGTGATTTTCTGGATTTCTTTTTCTCATTTTGTCTGTCATTGTTGACGTGTACCTATGATGAAAATTACAGGCCTCTCTCATCTTTTTAAGTGGGAGAACTTGCACAATTGGTGGCTGACTAAATACTTTTTTTCCCCACTGTATTTCAGCTTTTATTTCTTTCATAACATTCCCAGTGGGTCAGAAGTTTACATACACTCAATTAGTATTTGGTAGCATTGCCTTTAAATTGTTTAACTTGGGTGAAACGTTTCGAGTAGCCTTCCACAAGCTTCCCACAATAAGTTTGGGCAGGCTTTGCGGTTCGTCGTCACCGGCTTACTAGCCACTGCCGCTCCATATATCATCATTCCATTTGTCTTGTCTTGTCAGTTACACACACCTGGTTCTTATCCCCTCATTAGTCTGTGTATAAGTGTTCCCTCTGCCCCACTCTCCTTGTGGGTGATTGTTTATTGTGAGAGTAGTGTAGCTCGGTGAAGCTACTCGTACCTTGTATTGCCAGGGTATATTTTTCCCCTGTGCCTGTTTTCTGTTGTCGCTATCCAGCGCAATTGTGTACGACGGAATAAACGCTGTATTCGGTGACATACCCTCCTGCGCCTGACTCCTTCTATCACACAGGTTTGTAGGCCTCCTTGCTCGCACACGCTTTTTCAGTTCTGCCCACACATTTTCTATAGGATTGAGGTTAGGGCTTTGTGATGGCCACTCCAATACCTTCACTTTGTTGTCCTTAAGCCATTTTGCCACCACTTTGGAAGTATGCTTGGGATAATTGTCCATTTGGAATACCCATTTGCGACCAAGCTTTAACTTCCTGACTGATGTCTTGAGACGTTGCTTCAATATATCCACATAATTTTCCTTCCTCATGATGCCATCTATTTTGTGAAGTGCACCAGTCCCTCATGCAGCAAAGCACCCCCACAGCATGATGCTGCCACCCCCGTGCTTCACGGTTGGGATGGTGTTCTTCGGCTTGCAAGCACCCCCCTTTTTCCTCCAAACATAACGATGGTCATTATGGCCAAACAGTTCTATTTTCGTTTCATCAGACCAGAGGACATTTCTCCAAAAAAGTACGATCTTTGTCCCCATGTGCAGTTGCAAACCGTAGTCTGGCTTTTTTTTGGCGGTTTTGGAGCAGTGTCTTCTTCCTTGCTGAGCGGCCTTTCAGGTTATGTCGATATAGGACTTGTTTTACTGTGGATATAGATACTTTTGTACCTGTTTCCTCAAGCATCTTCACAAGGTCCTTTGCTGTTGTTCTGGGATTGATTTGCACTTTTCGCACCAAATACGTTAATCTCTAGGAGACAGAACGTGTCTCCTTCCTGAGCGGTATGACGGCTGCGTGGTCCCATGGTGTTTATACTTGCGTACTATTGTTTGTACAGATGAACGTGGTACCTTCAGGTGTTTGGAAATTGCTCCCAAGGATGAACCAGACTTGTGGAGGTCTACAATCTTTTTTTCTGAGGTCTTGGCTGATTTCTTTTGATTTTCCCATGATGTCAAGCAAAGAGGCACTGAGTTTGAAGGTAGGCCTTGAAATACATCCACAGGTACACCTCCAATTGACTCAAATTATGTCAATTAGCCTATCAGAAGCTTCTAAAGCCGTGACATCATTTTCTGGAATTTTCCAAGCTGTTTAAAAGGCACAGTCAACTTAGTGTATGTAAACTTCTGACTCACTGTAATTGTGATACAGTGAATTATAAATGAAATAATCTGTCTGTAAACAATTGCTGGAAAAATGACTTGTGTCCTGCACAAAGTAGATGTCCTAACCCACTTGCCAAAACTATAGTTTGTTAACAAGTAATTTCTGGAGTGGTTGAAAAACAAGTTTTAATGACTCCAACCTAAGTGTATGTAAACTTCCGACTTAAACTGTATATACACCTGTTCTGAAAGGCCCCAGAGTCTGCAACACCACTAAGCAAGGGGCACCACCAAGCAAGCGGCACCATGAAGACCAAGGAGCTCTCCAAACAGGTCAGGGACAAATCAGGGTTGGGTTATAAAGAAATATCAGAAACTTTGAACATCCCACGGAGCACCATTAAATCCATTATTAAAAAATTTAAAGAATATGGCACCACAACAAACCTGCCAAGAGAGGGCCGCCACACCAAAACTCACGGACCAGGCAAGGAGGGCATTAATCAGAGAGGCAACAAAGAGACCAAAGATAACCCTGAAGGAGCTGCAAAGCTCCACAGCGGAGATTGGAGTATCTGTCCATAGGACCACTTTAAGTCGTACACTCCACAGAGCTGGGCTTTACGGAAGTTTGGCCAGAAAAAAGCCATTGCTTAAAGAAAAAAGTAAGCAAACACGTATGGTGTTCGCCAAAAGGCATGTGGGAGACTCCCCAAACATATGGAAGAAGGTACTCTGGTCAGATGAGACTAAAATTGAGCTTTTTGGCCATCAAGGAAAACGCTATGTCTGGCGCAAACCCAACACCTCTCATCACCCCGAGAACACCATCCCCACAGTGAAGCATGGTGGTGGCAGCATCATGCTGTGGGGATGTTTTTTATCGGCAGGGACTGGGAAACTGGTCAGAATTGAAGGAATGATGGATGGCGCTAAATACAGGGGAATTCTTGAGGGAAACCTGTTTCAGTCTTTCAGAGATTTGAGACTGGGACGGAGGTTCACCTTCCAGCAAGAATCCCAGTGGCTAGATGTGCCAAACTTACAGAGACATACCGCAAGAGACTTGCAGCTGTTATTGCTTCAAAAGGTGACTCTACAAAGTATTGACTTTTGGGGGGTGAATAGTTATGCACGCTCAAGTTTTCTGTTTTTTTGTCTTATTTCTTGTTTGTTTCACAATAAAAAATATTTTGCATCTTCAAAGTGGTAGGCATGTTGTGTAAATCAAATTATACAAACCCCCCAAAAATCAATTTTAATTCCAGGTTGTAAGGCAACAAAATAGGAAAAATGCCAAGGGGGATTGTGACACTCTGGCTCTATGGACTTTTATTTTGAGCCAGGGTTGTTATTTTTCTGTTGGGTGTATTTCTATGTTTGCTTTTCTGTTGGGTTGGTTTCTATGTTTGGTCATTGACTCCCAATCGGAGGTAACGAGTGTCAGCTGTCGGCTCGTTATCTCTGATTGGGAGCCATATTTAAACTGTTGTGTTTCACTGTGTGTTTGTGGGTTTTTGTTTCCTTGTTGCTGTTAGTCATTATCAGTATTGAACTTCACTTTCGTCATATTTGGTTTGTTGTTTTCGTGGTTGCTTTTATAAATAAAGTCATCATGTTCACTCCACGCGCTGCGTATTGGTCCGCTTCTTCAGACGATCGTGACAGGGATGAATAATTTCGCAAGCCACTGTATACAGTACCTTCAGAAGGTTTTCACACCCCTTGACTTTTTCCACATTTTGCTGTGTTACAGCCTGAATTTAAAATTGATTAAATGTATTTCTTTTTTTGTCACAGGCCTACACACAATACCCCATTATGTCAAAGTGGAATGATGTTTTTTTTATATACAGTGAGGGAAAAAAATATTTGATCCCCTGCTGATTTTGTACGTTTGCCCACTGACAAAGAAATAATCAGTCTATAATTTGAATGGTAGGTTTATTTGATCAGTGAGAGACAGAATAACAACAACAAAATCCAGAAAAACGCATGTCAAAAATGTTATAAATTGATTTGCATTTTAATGAGGGAAATAAGTATTTGACCCCCTCTCAATCAGAAAGATGTCTGGCTCCCAGGTGTCTTTAATACAGGTAACGAGCTGAGATTAGGAGCACACTCTTAAAGGGAGTGCTCCTAATCTCAGTTTGTTACCTGTATAAAAGACACCTGTCCACAGAAGCAATCAATCAGATTCCAAACTCTCCACCATGGCCAAGACCAAAGAGCTCTCCAAGGATGTCAGGGACAAGATTGTAGACCTACACAAGGCTGGAATGGGCTACAAGACCATCGCCCAGCAGCTTGGTGAGAAGGTGACAACAGTTGGTGCGATTATTCGCAAATGGAAGAAACACAAAATAACTGTCAATCTCCCTCGGCCTGGGGCTCCATGCAAGATCTCACCTCGTGGAGTTGCAATGATCATGAGAACGGTGAGGAATCAGCCCAGAACTACACGGGAGGATCTTGTCAATGATCTCAAGGCAGCTGGGACCATAGTCACCAAGAAAACAATTGGTAACACACTACGCCGTGAAGGACTGAAATCCTGCAGCGCCTGCAAGGTCCCCCTGCTCAAGAAAGCACATATACAGGGCCGCCTGAAGTTTGCCAATGAACATCTGAATGATTCAGAGGAGAACTGGGTGACAGTGTTGTGGTCAGATGAGACCAAAATGGAGCTCTTTGGCATCAACTCAACTCGCTGTGTTTGGAGGAGGAGGAATGCTGCCTATGACCTCAAGAACACCATCCCCATCGTCAAACATGGAGGTGGAAACATTATGCTTTGGACGGTACATGGCCCCCCTGCTAAGGGGACAAGACAACTTCACCGCATCAAAGGGACGATGGACGGGGCCATGTACCGTCAAATCTTGGGTGAGAACCTCCTTCCCTCAGCCAGGGCATTGAAAATGGGTTGTGGATGGGTATTCCAGCATGACAATGACCCAAAACACACGGCCAAGGCAACAAAGGAGTGGCTCAAGAAGAAGCACATTAAGGTCCTGGAGTGGCCTAGCCAGTCTCCAGACCTTAATCCCATAGAAAATCTGTGGAGGGAGCTGAAGGTTCAAGTTGCCAAACGTCAGCCTCGAAACCTTAATGACTTGGAGAAGATCTGCAAAGAGGAGTGGAACAAAATCCCTCCTGAGATGTGAGCAAACCTGGTGGCCAACTACAAGAAACGTCTGACCTCTGTGATTGCCAACAAGGGTTTTGCCACCAAGTACTAAGTCATGTTTTATTTCCCTCATTAAAATGCAAATCAATTCATAACATTTTTGACATGCGTTTTTCTGGATGTTTTTATTTGTATTTTGTCTCTCACTTTTCAAATAAACCTACCATTAAAATTATAGACTGATCATGTCTTTGTCAGTGGGCAAACGTACAAAATCAGCACGGGATCAAATACTTTTTTCCCTCACTGTATATATTTACAAATTAATGAAAGCTGAAATATCTTGAGTCAATAAGTATTCAACCCCTTTGTTATGGCAAGCCTAAATAAGTTCAAGAGTAGACATTTGCTTAACAAGTCACATAATAACTTGCATGTGTGCAATAATAGTGTTTAACATGATTTCTGAATGACTACCTCATCTCTGTATCCCACACATATAATTATCTATAAGGTCCCTCAGTCGAGCAGTGATTTTCAAACAGATTCAACCACAAAGACCAGGTTTTTCAAAGCCTCACAAAGAAGGGCACCTATTGGTAGATTAATATCCCATTGAGCATGGTGAAGTTATTAATTACACTTTGGATGGTGTATCAATAAATCCAGTCACTACACAGATACAGGCCTCCTTCCTAACTCAGTTGCCAGAAAGGAAGGAAACCGCTCAGGGATTTCACCATGAGGCCAGTGGTGACTGTAAAACAGTTACAGAGTTGAATGGCTGTGATAGGAGAAAAACTGAGGATGGATCAACAACATTGTAGTTACTCCACAACATTAACCTAATTGACAGAGTGAAAAGAAGCAAGCCAGTACAGAATAAACATATTCCAAAACATGCATCCTGTTTGCAACAAGGCACTAAAGTAATACTGCAAAAAATGTGGCAAAGCAATTCACTTTTTGTCCTGAATACAAAGTGTTATGTTTGAGGCAAATCCAATGCAACATATTACTGAGTACCACTCTCCATATTATAGTAAAAGTCTGCTTTCCACAGGACACTAGGAGATGAACTCCCCTTTCAGCAGGACAATAACCTAAAACACAAGGCCAAATATACACTGGAGTTGCTTACCAAGAAGACAGTGAATGTTCCAAAATGGCAGAGTTACAGTTTTCACTTAAATCTGCTTGAAAATCTATGGCAAGACTTGAAAATGGTTGTCTAGCAATGATCAACAACCAATTTGACAATGAAATTTGAAAATAATAATGGGCAAATATTGTACAATCCAGGTGTGCAAAGCTCTTAGAAACTTACCCAGAAAGAGTCACAGATGTAATCGTTGCCAAAGGTGATTCTAACATGTATTGACTCAGGGGTGTGAATACTTACGTAAATGAGATATTTGCAAACATTTTTTTTTTTTTATGTCACTTTGTCATTATGGGGTATTGTGTGTAGATGAGTGAGGGAAAAAATATATTTAATCCATTTTGAATTCAGGCTGTAACAACAAAATGTGTAATACATCAAGGGGTATGAATACTTTCTGAAAGCACTGTAGTAAGACATAAATAGGCTATTTTCGTAATCTAGACTACATTTGAGATAAGTGGAGTTACCTGTTTGTTGCCATGAGTCTCTCAGCCCAGGTTGAGATTTGTCTTTCTATTCTAAGCTTTCCGTAATTATAAATGTTAATAGCCATTAATAATATGTCAATCATAATATCATATTTTCCATTTGAATCTTTCACAGTTTGTCGATGACCCTACAATAGTTCTGTAATAGAATTAGTTACAAGTACTGTATACAACATGTCAATAAACTATGTCATCCACAACACACGCCAGTCTGATTAAATGAGATCACTCACCAGGAGTGACAATAGTATCACAGCCTATTGCCTTGTGACATTGGTCTTCTGTCCACTGAATGACTATGAGCATCCTGATCCCCACTGTCCTACCAGCCTGTAAACGCTCACACAATCCCAAGTCACTGGAGTTATGATGACCCTCAACAAGTCTTTCTTGAGAAATGTTTGGCATTTCATGAGGGTAGAAAAACAAAGAGCTATAAAGTAGGAATCAGCTCATGGGGACTTGGCAGTATTTGTTGCAACAGCAGTTTGAGAGTCGAAATCGTTTAGAAGTGATGGCTTTAAGATAATTGAATGTGTAAAGCCCCAAAGGGAAAGTGATGGGTCTCTTGCTACACTAAATGCTGTTTCTATTAACATTGTTTTCTACTAAAATCAAACAAGATGTAGAAAATAAATCACATACTAGGCCTATAGCCACAAGTGCTGATTTCAATGACATCAATGAAAGGAAACATATATTCTTCTTCCATTATTATTGGTACTACACGTTACACTGATTGCTTTTCGTCCCTTACAATAATTATCTGTGCTAAACGGAAAAACTCAAATGAGGTGTTGGGGAAAGACATTACCCCAAAGTCTTCATTGTGTTCATTGAGAGAAGGGGCTGTGAATTCTGTCTCGGGATCGATTTCTTTGGATTGCACAAGGCCGATTGGTCTTGACCAAATGAAGCTTAGCGTGTGTTCGGCTGAAAAGCCTACAACACAATGAACATGTAATTTGGTTTTACAGCGTCAGTCGGTGGAGCAGGCATTAAGTAATATCAAATTGGGGTGGGGTGAGAAGAGAAGGGAACGATTACACTGCAGTTATTTATTGCACTGGGATCAGGGTTTTAGAGGAGACGGAGCTTAATAATTTTGTTATTTCTAAAAGCGTTCATTGTTATACACGACTTCTAGCTCAGGCATTCTCCCTTCTGCCTCTCTCAATAGGCACTAGGCAGCAGGCTTAATAGAGCGCCTTACGCCTGCCTCGGACAGTACACTTGTAAAGGACAGCGGCTGCAGCTGTATGTGCAGGTGGAAAAATGTCTTGATTTCAATTACCTGGCTCAAAGAATTACAACAGAACACCTTTCTGAATGCATTTGAGATTAGAGAGCTGCTTTTGCAAATTGAAGCCATGCAATTCCCTCTCAAATTGAAACCAAAAAGGGGTTTGGGGTGGAGAGAAAAACATTGCTCTGGAGGGCATATAGGCTACACACCGACACAACAAAGAATGAATGGGGAACTGTGGGGAAACATAGCGAGTGGTATCGAGTAGTAACTTCCCTAGTGAGGTTTTGAGGTAGAATACTATCAGTAATGTCTCTCCTATGTGGACAAAGGATTTAGCCTGCACTTATATATGGAGCGCACTGGAGAGAGAGTACAATGCTATATGGACTATTCATTTGGTTGATTTGGTACTCTACTCAGTGGTGGAAAAAGTACCCAATTGTCATACATTTACATTTTAGTCATTTAGCAGACACTCTTATCCAGAGCGACTTACAGTTAGTGAATACATATTTTTTTATACTTAACCCACAACCCTGGCGTTGCAAACGCCATGCTCTATCAACTGAGCTACATCCCTGCCGGCCATTCCCTCCCCTACCCTGGACGACGCTGGGCCAATTGTGCGCCGCCCATGAGTCTCCCAGTCGCGGCCGGCTGCGACAGAGCCTGGATTCGAACCAGGATCTCTAGTGGCACAGTTAGCACTGCGATGCAGTGACTTAGACCACTGCGCCACTCAGGAGTATCATACTTGAGTAAAGGTAAAGATACATTATTAGAAAATGACTCAAGTAAAAGTGAAAGTCACCCAGTAAAATATTACTTGAGTAAAAGTCTAAAAGTATTTGGTTTTAAATATACTTAAGTATCAAAAGTAAATGTAGTTGGTAAAATATACTTAAGTATCAAAAGTAAAAGTATGAATAATTTAAAAATCCTTATATTAAGCAAACCAGACTGCACAAGTTTCTTGTTTTTTTTATTTCCGTATAGCCAGGGTCACACTCCAACACTCAGATAATTTACAAACAAACCATTTGTGTTTAGTGAGTCCGCCAGATCAGAGGCAGTAGGGATGACCAGGGATGTTCTCTTGATAAGTGTGTGAATTGGACCATTTTCTGTCCTGCTAAGCATTCAAAATGTAACGAGTACTTTTGGGTGTCAGGGAAAATGTATGGAGTAAAAAGTACATCATTTTCTTTAGGAATGTAGTGAAGTAAAAGTAAAAGTTGTCAAAAATATAAATAGTAAAGTACAGATACCCCAAAAAACTACTTAAGTAGTACTTTAAAGTATTTTTACTTAAGTACTTTACACCACTGACTATATTGAATCACAGACAAATATTATTCTGTTAGTAGAGATTCTGAGTAGAGCACAATAAAGAAGTCAGTCTGAGGATCAATCTCACCATGGTGTTAGCTTGCATCCTACACAGCTTGAGGCCCTTCTCACAGCCTACGTCACACAAGTATCTAACCCGTTAGTAAAGCTAATGTTGTTGTAATGTATGTATAGGGTTTGATTTACATGATAAAGCACATTGGTGTTGTAGGAAAAACATACTACAGAGGATTAGCTTGAAAGGAAGCCATGAATTAAGGCTCACAAGTCACAACACAAGTAAAGGCCTACAGTGATGAGATTACGTAATATACATTTGGCAGTTAGGTAACATAGTTACATCGTAATAACTGATGTAAGTTCTAACAAGTGGAATGAAATAATAATGAATGATTAGTAAGTGCATGATTAGGCTACACATACTGTTGTGCATGTGAGGAGCTTATTCCACAGACAAATAAGGCAAAGAAATTCCATGAAGAACCTGCATGAGATCCACTAGTGTCCTGTTCTGGGTTCTGAAACATTCTAGAACCTCTGGAAGCCTTTCCTCCTACTGTAAGTCTTTGCCTGGCACATTCTTATAAAAACAAATCCAGAACACAGCTCAACAAAACAAGCTCTGTGACAGAGACATAGATCTTTGGCTGAATCGCCTCGTTTTAAAGCCACATCTGTTGGAATCTAGCTAACAAAACCAGAAATATGCAGGCTAGAGCTAAGCCAAGTGCAAGGCCAGCCCAGCAATACAGATACATGGATTGGGGATGAAGACAATAACAACTCTCTCTTCACATAGTGTCAAGAGATTAACAGCCGAATCCAGAGGAGATGGCAAAACACACAGATTAAGTGCTAAAAACACACATCGAAGCAAATCCCCCGCGGGGCAGTAAAGTAGTAGTAGTAACAGCAGCCTGGAGTTACTCACCTCCAACGCCTCCAGCGTCATGAAACCAGAGATGGAGAAGCCGTCTATGATGTCCTCCTCAGTGGATGTAGACTCCTTTCTCTTTCTCCTGGGGGGCCTTGGACGGGAGGAAGAGGGGTTCCTGCCTCCTTCCTCCCTCTCTGAATCCGAGGAGAAGCGCAGCCCCACAGAGCCCCCCCTCACATGGTTGTTGTTCCTTATCCCATTTGATCTCCGTCCCCGATCCCTCTCGGACTTAGACTTCCTCTTTTTGCGGAGCCCACTGGACCGAGGTCCATCCATTTTCTCAGAGGAAAAACCCACCTAGACTCCTCTAGCAGAGCAGAGAATCAACCCTATCAAGGGCACTCACTGGCAGAGTTGAACTTCCAGCAGAAAGAAATCCCTACAGATATTTCCCAACAATATCCAACAAGTAGTAAGTATAAATACTTAGTGGATGAAATCCAACAGAAAGTAAGCAATCAGATAATATCCAAAGGGTATAAGCTGGAGTAGAGAATGCATTGAGTCATTGAAAGCACAGCAGCAGATTACAAGCAAAGATCCCCAACGGTCGTCCATGAAATCCACTGACAGACAAAGGGTAATACGGTCTGTTAGACGTGGTAACTAGTCTGTCAACTCCAAAAATAGAAAAAAAGAAGACAAATCTTTAACTGGAACAGAATGTGTGATCACTGGACATGTCCTGCCATGGTGAACCAACTGTGAAAAGCCACATCCTGATCCTTCTTCTTAAGGAATCCCCACTCTTCACATGCTGTCATGTCAGCCAACTCTCCCTCCTGAAAGTCAAAGAGATAGAGGGCATATATTTGCAACATGTTCAGTTAGCAGTAGGCCTTACTGTCGAATGCATTAAGTCAATGAGCCATCCTCTCAGGGTAGGTAGGGAGATTATACAGTACATGGGGTTGTTACCAGTCTACATAATGCAACATAAATTATTGTTTCATTACACTAGTTTTAGAGTCAACTGCTCAATATATTTTCCTTTATTCTTTTACAATGCACAACCATTAGGCCCCTTGGCTGAGATCATTGAGTACGTTACATGCACATAATAATACGATTATTGTGAATAGTCAGATGAATATAATAGTTTGATTTAAACGTTTACATGCTTTGCAACAACGATTTCCCTAATAATAGTTTTAACATGGACACATCTGAAATCAGGCTTCCTGATGGGACTTTGATAAATTATGCAGAAAATCGGCAATCAAAATAAACGTTCTACAACAGCGACCATGTTATTTTTGGAAGCCTATTTGATTCTGAGTTTGGACATATAAAGTTTGTATGTGAAAACTATTTTTAAGATGCATACTTTTAGTTTTTCCGAACTCACTTCACTCGTGCATAAGAGGAAGGCTTGTGCTGCTGGTGCTGGCACATGCACAGATCAAATACACTGCTGGAACTCTGATTAAGCTGTTTACATGTCCTAATAATTCAAAAGATTGCTCAGAAAACCAGATGTTTTAATCACCGTATGCTTAGGCCTACTTCGATAATGACCTTTCGCCAACTAAGATAAGCAGAGTAAGGTGTTTACATTACTATTTCCATACTCGGCCTAGATTTATAGGGGGGGTGTAGGAAGTCCAAGCGACTGCCAGGGTACTGCCATAATCAGTTTAATATAAAATTATTAGTGTGCAGGTAAACATACTCAGTGTGTGTTTAAAGTGCTTCTCTTCTACTGTCTCTGAAGTTCTCCCCCGTGGTTTTACCCTATCCTGTACTTTTAATGAAATAAGCGTTTTCTTACATTTATAATGTATGGGAATTTCTTCAATTTTCTTAAGCCTATTCCTTTATATATGTGTATATTTTAAACATAGGCCTGCTGTGGTTATTACCTCGGTTTCTTTCAGTACTGTTCACTGCATATAGAACCTGCCTGATCATCACACTATTATGTCTCAATTTCCAAAATCACTATGCTTTAAACAAGTGAGATAATGTATGATCCCACTTTGAATCTAGTATAAACTTCATAATCACATGACACTTGCCTTTCAAACCCTTCCAATCCCTATACTTTACATTATCTCCACACAGGTGCCGAAAACCTTGATTCAGTTGACACAATAACATTACATTACATTTGGAAAATAGATTTTTCATTAAGGAATGATGCCATGGTAGTCTTTTTTTCACAGTTTGCAGTGTGTTCGTCATTCTGTATGTTTCATTTCAATCTACACATAACTAAGCCACTAAATTATTTAGCACATTCTGATTAGTTGGAGGTGTTCTTTGAATTATATGTAAAAGGTATTGTGTATTATGTAATATCTCTACAAGATCATCTCATTTAAGCCATATATCTAAACATGTTGATCACAATCTAACCTAGATATTAAATACTTTCTGTCCTTGAGAGTTTGAGATGAGGATTCTGCCAACCAATGCTCACACCTAGACCTAGACTGATGACAAAGACCTTTTGACAATCTGGTCCAAAAGCACTTGAACCTGGAGCATCGAAGTTATGTGACCACAGTCATAATAGGCTATTCTAAATGATTAACCTATTTACATTTCTCATGCAATGTAACCATAATGGTTTGAGTTTCAGACAGGCAACATATTCAACAGTTTGTCATCTCAATCATTCCTTCACACATAAATCCATTCTCAGTCTTTTACATTTTTACATTTTAGTCATTTAGCAGATGCTCTTATCCAGAGCGACTTACAGTTAGTGAGTGCATAAGTTTTCATACTGCCCCCCCCGTGGGATTCGAACCCACAACCCTGGAGTTGCAAGTGCCATGCTCTACCAACTGAGCTACACAGGGCCTAATCTGCTTTGTATGTCAAAGACACAGAGAAAGTGTGCTCTATGAATACTACAGGATTATCAAAATCCATTTCCAGATAAAAACGTGTACATGATGACATCACCACAGGCTACCAAAATGGTAGCCTATCCATCATTGAATACACCAAACCATACAGGCATGTTCAAGCCACTCCAAATTCCATCACCCCCTCCCAATGCTGCCAGTGAACCGTTCCAGACAGTGGGAACACACCTTGACTAGCTCCATCATCACCAGACACGCCATAAGAATCATCTGTCATAGACAACCACCATCTTCAACTTTGCATGATGTCATTTTCCAATGATTGTAATGCAAGGTGGCATAAGCTAGACTACAAGTGGCAAATGTTACACATAAACACATTACAATGGCTCGCAAATGTGGCTCATTTGGAAGGATGGTGCGTAATCAGGGCGCATCTAAACCATCCAAAATCAAAGCCTTGTCTAGAAGTCAAATTCAGTCTTTCCTATAACGGTCCTAAGCCATTTCCCAGTCCCCATCCCTTTAACCTGATGCCCCGTGCCAGCACTCCCCTAATTACATGCATACAACATAGCTCTAGTAAATCATTTAATAGCTGTTTTGCCTCTTCGCCCTCCCTTTTCTCGTTCCCTTCTGTTATCACACTCTATCTCGCTGTCTTCGTTCAGTCCTTTTTGTCTGCTCCTCTGTCAGTAAATCTCACGCTCCGTGGCCAGTCCAGCCCACAACAGCGACTGGCACTGCCTCCTCTCCTGCTCCAGCTCTCCGCTTATTTTCACAACACACAAAGCGAGCCTCTTTTCCTCCAAGACACGTCATGCAAAACCAAGAAATGCAAACCCTTGAAAGTGGGGACCGTCCGGGCAAGTCGCAGGCATTCGGATACAAATGGTCAATAAAAGAGAAAAGAACAGGAAAAATGTTACAAACAAATAAATCCAGTAAGGAAGGAAAGGGTCTCTTCTCTCCCAGTCCGTGCTTCAGTATCTCGGAGAAGGGACCGGGCGCATTGATATGGCGATGCCGCAGTGCTGCTTTACAGGGTATGCGCTTCCTCGGCGCAAATAGTGCTGCATATGGAATCTGGTATGGGTCGCTGTACTAAGGAGAACATGTCTAAACTATGCTTATGTAATGTTGTCGTTGAAACTCTGTAATAAGTAATATACATACTTAAATATATACAAATACATCTTATTGAGTATACACACCAAAATGCTAGTGCACAAAACACCACTTGTGACGTGATCATTCGTGACAATTCTTACCCCTCTTTAAGATACTCATTATAAATCCTGTAGCCTATCCCAAACAATATGTACATTAATCATCTCTAAACCCTCCCACCAGCATGTCGACTCATCCCTATAGCTCTCTTGACTATATGGATCTGGAGTAAAGGCACAAGGACAGACAGTCAGTCAGCTTTGAGCTTTTTGCTGCTATCACCCAGACACCCATTCAGTGTTATTGATAGATCCATCCTCTGCAGACAGACCATGGACCCAGGTGTCAGATTATCACACAGGTTATGTGACAGGGCTAGGTTCTCTTCAGGGAGAGACCAAGGGGCCGTGCATCACCCAGGTGGGTTCTACACATTGGTGGTGGATGAGGTGAATTTCCCCCTACTATGTAAAGCGCTTTGAGTACCTCAGTTGGTAGAAAAATGCTATATAAATCCAATCAATTAATTAATTAATTTACTTACTCTGCTCTGCTGCCCTGTCAAACCCCAGTGAAATAGAGCATTTGACACACCTGAAGTGTTTGGTCATTGGTGAGTCATGTATGTTAGCACGGTTGGGGGTGGTATCAGGGTAGAGCCAAGATGTCATTGTAAATCAAATCTAACTGAGTTTTTTTGGGGGAAATAAAAATCAAATTTCCCAACAGACTAGATAAGTGATGATGAGTAATGAAAACAATGAAATAATAAGTTATCATGGTGAACATTGCAATTACATTATTCAATGTTAATAGACATCAATGTCATGTAGTTATTTTATGTAGGTCCAAACAAGTCCCTCTCAAATACATTAAATACAAGTCATGTATTCTAGGGCCGGGATATACAATGATTGATCCTCCAATGTTTCACGCTTGCATAGGCTAACCAGTAACCATAACCCAAGGATGCTGAAAATCTCCCAAGCAACTGCTTCATTATGGCCACAGTAATTTATTCAATTGATATTCTACTGCCTAGAGAGTCCCTAACATGATTATGCAAGGTTGTAGTTGTTCCAGATCTATGCAATGTATCATTTGGGTACAACAAAGAATCAATATATTCATACATTGTAATGGTAGTAGCAGCTTTTGTCCTAACCTGTGAGAGAGAGAGCTGTGAAAGCCAAGTGTTGCTTTAATCTCCCTGAGGTCCTGAAATTGATTATTTCATTCAGCTGCAATCATGCCAATATTGTTCACACTCTTGATTGCCCAAATGTCTAATTTGCCATTTGTAATAGCTTTTAAATATTTCTCAGCAGTTCCACCTATATATATGAATACTGTATTAATTAATCCCTCCATGTGTTCCAATGGTTTCTGTATTGATGTTCTGTTCAAGGCTCAAAGCCCCATCCTCCATTTTCAATGAGTGGATCAGGGGAGCCGTTGTCGCCCATGATGCCAATTGAACACTTTTGATTTCCTGGTCCAGTCAGTCATGGGCTCTGAATGCTCAAATGAAACCAGCACTGAAAAAAGCAATTTGTTACAGAAATAAATGAATATGATAAAATGAATATAATATAATTCTAAACCTTAATACTAAAGAGTAAATCACATTAAATGTAATATTATTGGGGATAAGGGTATTATTAAATGTCATGATAATATCATATCATTACCTTATAATAACATCAATCAGATTAAAGCCAAAAACCACAGCAGTGGGATTATCTCACCAACATGACATGTCTACATGTTGAAAGCTAGCACACAGATACATGGTGGTGGTGATGGTGTTAGTGTGTGGCAACAGCGGTGTGGGCTGGTCCTGTGTGATTTAGGGATCAGGAAAGCCAGTTTATTTTTAGCTTGCAGGCGTAATGATGCAGCCAGAGTGTGGCTCAGCACAGCGGTGTGGCTCAAAGAGTGTCCAGTCTGAGAGTGCTTCTATTCCTATCAATGTCTTCTGAAAGGGGGTGCCTCAACGCCCTCCCAGCCACCACCGCAGCCCAGCCACCACCGCAGCCCAGCCACCACCGCAGCCCAGCCACCACCGCAGCCCAGCCACCACCGCAGCCCAGCCACCACCGCAGCCCAGCCACCACCGCAGCCCAGCCACCACCGCAGCCCAGCCACCACCGCAGCCCAGCCACTACAGCAGCCCAGCCACCACCGCAGCCCAGCCACCACCGCAGCCCAGCCACCACCGCAGCCCAGCCGTGTTAGAGTAATGCTCCAGGACACTCTATAATCAGGTTTTATTATTAGACACTAGCCATGCTTTCTCTGCAGCACCATCTTCACTCTCAGGTCATCACCCTTTGATGTCAGAAAACCCCAAACACATCACTGTCTGTTTTCTTCTTATAGGTCACAATGCCTAACTAAAAGGTTGTTTAGGAAAAGAGAAGACAAACACCCTTTGATTGACCAGCATGTTGTGTCTGGTCAAAAACACCTGTTCAATGGGAGAGTTAAAGAAAAAATGTTTTCTTCTGTATTTAATTACATTTGACATTTTAGTCATTTAGTAGACGCTCTTATCCAGAGTGACTTACAGTTAGTGAGTGCATACATTTTCATACTGGCCCCCCGTGGGAAACGAACCCACAACCCTGGCGTTGCAAGCGCCATGCTAATCAATCCGATGTTAAACACGATCTAGACATGACCAAGGTCAGACACACACGGCACACATTCTATGCTGGAGAAGAAAGAAACAGGCAGATAAATAACTGTTAAGAGAAGAGAAATAGGGAAAAGTGAAGATGTGCTTTGAAATGCATTTACCTGAGGAGGTTTCTTACTCTAGGCTACAACTGCAAACAGACTGCGCTCACCTCTTCTGTCAAGTGCTTCCAGCGATATAAAAACACATAGCAGTATTAACCCTCAGGTTTACAGCTTACAATGTATGTTTAATGAACACGATTAACACAGAAATACCAACATATAATATGTAATTAATTTGCAGAAAAATGCATATGCAAACCAACACGTATACATGTACATGTACAATATAGCATTGTGTGTTTGACAAGGCATAATGAAATCTTTCTCATCAGTGATGGAACCACACAGCAGATGGTGATAATTAGGTAAATCAGATTTACAAATAGATTTTTGTCTTGTGTCTCTCATTAAACTATCCACATTCTCTCTTGATCTGCAGGAATCTCACTTGATACTGAGACGAGTTGAGTAGAATGCAACTGTAAATATGCCACGTATACAGCAACAAAGAGCTGCTGAATGCTGGATGGAATGTCTTTACCCCAAAGCCCTCTTTCTAAGCCCGGTAATAGCCACTATTATTTCCACTGTGTACACCCTAGTCTTTATAAATGCCTCTCGCTCTGCTCTGTAACCATGCAGAACTACATGGTGTACTGTTGAGCATCATCAATGTTGCTCTGGGTATACACACTCTGCCCGTACTATATGCTGTTGCTGCTATTAATCTATGATGGTGATTTGAGTGGTTAAATCACAGAGTGGGAAGCCTAATATTTATAATTAATGACTAACTACTAGCACTTAAGGCCTAACGAGTGCCTAATTCCCTTAAACTGCATGTTAATACATGAGGAGTTGATGGCTAATTAACAGCTAATAAGAGCCATATGACCCATTCTTGAAGTGGTGATGAATTATGAATGGTGTTAAGTGTTACTGAATGGTGTTTCTATGTATGGCTCAAGGGAAGACGATGTGTACTGTACATTATGATCCTCTATGCATTTGCCCTTAGAGTGAATGTCTATAGCCAATGTTGATATTATATGTCTATAGCCAAAGTGCTATAAATTCTCAGACAAGCCAAAGATTCTTAGATGCCCTTCCAGACACCCTCCACCTACCAAAGGATGACGAAGTACAAAAATCGGTTAACAACCTGAGGATCTAAATTTAACCTTTCGTAATACCCTAGATGCAGTCACACCCCTAAAAACAAAAAACATTTGTCACAAGAAATTAGCTCCATGGTATACAGAAAATACCTGAGCCCTGAAGCAAGCTTCGAGAAAATTGGAACGGAAATGGCGCATTACCAAACTGGAAGTCTTCCGACTAGCTTGGAAAGACATTACCGTGCAATATCGAAGAGCCCTCACTGCTGCTCGATCATCCTATTTTTCAAACCTAATTGAGGAGAATAAGAATAATCCAACATTTCTATTTTATACTGTCGCAAAGTTAACTAAAAAGCAGCATTCCCCAAGAGAGGATGGCTTTCACTTCAGCAGTGATGAATTCATGAACTTCTTTGACGAAAAGATCATGATCATTAGAAAGCAAATTACGGATTCTTCTTTGAATCCGCGTATTTCTCCAAAGCTCATGTCACGACCGTCGGATATAGAGGACCAAGGCGCAGCGTGGAAGGTGAACATACTTATTTATTAAATGATACACGAACAAAACAACAAATCGATACGTGACGTCCACAGGTGCAAAACACAAACCAACACGGAACAAGATCCCACAAACACTGTGGGAAAAACCACCTGACTAAATATGGTTCCCAATCAGAGACAACCAGCAACAGCTGATACTCGTTGCCTCTGATTGAGAACCACTCTGGCCAACATAGATATACAAACACTAGACTAGACACAACGAGCACAAAACATAAACTCTACACACCCTGGCTCAACTTAAAAGAGTCCCTAGAGCCAGGGGCGTGACAGTACCCCCCTAAAGGCGCGGACTGCGACCGCGCCTAAACATCACCGAACAGGGGAGGGCTGGGTGGGCATTCCTCCTCGGAGGCGGTTCCGGCTCCGGGCTTGACCACCACCCTCTACTAACCCCCCCGTAGTGCCCCTGGTCTGGTCTAGCCCCACTGGCTGGAGCTGGACTGGACTTCGGTGGAGCGGATTGCTCAGGCTCCGGTGTGGAGCAGCTGACCGGTACCTGACCAGGCACCGGTGAAACGGACACGGGCTGGCGATGCGCACCACAGGTTTAGTGCGGGGAGCAGGAACGGGCCGGGCCGGGCTGGCGACGCGCACCACTAGCTTGGTGCGGGGAGCAGGAACAGGCCGGACCGGGCTGGCGATGCGCACCACAGGTTTGGTGTGGGGAGCAGGAACGGGCCGGGCCGGGCTGGCGACGCGCACCATTGGCTTGGTGCGGGGAGCAGGAACAGGCCGGGCCGGGCTGGCGACGCGCACCATAGGCTTGGTGTGAGGGGCAGGAACAGGCCGGGCCGGGCTGGCGACGCGCACCATAGGCTTGGCGCGATGGACAGGAACAGGCCGGACCGTACTGGGAACACACACCACTGGCCTTACACGGGGATCAGGAACGGGCCGGACCGGACTGGCAACACACTTCAGTACCTCTCGCCGTGCCTCTACATTTTCCTTCCCTCTATACACCAATGGCTCCCGTAACCCGGTGGCCTTCTCTCCTCGTCCACCAACTCGCCCCTTATCTGCCTCCAGTGGCCCCGTCGTCCCTGCCATGTGCCCCCCCCTAAAAATTTATTGGGGGTGCCCCTCGCCTGTCCGACGACTGCCCGGTTGGCGCCGCTTCTCCTCTCCTGCCTGGGCACGCTGCTTGGTCCTGTATTGGTGGGATCTTCTGTCACGATCGTCGGATATAGAGGACCAAGGCGCAGCGTGGAAGGTGAACATACTTATTTATTAAATGATACACGAACAAAACAACAAATCGATACGTGACGTCCACAGGTGCAAAACACAAACCAACATGGAACAAGATCCCACAAACACTGTGGGAAAACCACCTGACTAAATATGGTTCCCAATCAGAGACAGCCAGCAACAGCTGATACTCGTTGCCTCTGATTGAGAACCACTCTGGCCAACATAGATATACAAAAACTAGACTAGACACAACGAGCACAAAACATAAACTCTACACACCCTGGCTCAACTTAAAAGAGTCCCTAGAGCCAGGGCGTGACACTCAAACTCTGCTAATTGTGCCTTTTATGAAGCAAAAATAAGAACAGAATATCTCATTGTGCAGTCGAGGGGAGGGGGGGTGGGGAACATAGGAGGGAGGTTAGTTATGGTGGGGGGGGATCTCTCTGGAATACGAGGCAGGGATATTTTCCAATTACTCAGTCCTCTCTCCCTCGCATCCCACAGGGCGAGAGAGGCAAAGGCAAAGTCGCTCTCGTTTATTAGCATTAGGGTCTCGTTCCCCCTGCGAGGCCGCTCTGCTCTCCCGCTCTCCCGCTCTCCCAACAGCGCCGCGCACACAGGATCACGCTAATAGAATTTGTAAGCCTCCAAATAAAGTGGATTGTAAAAGACAAAATGACATGAAATATGTTTGCAGGGGGAAGGGACCTGTGGGCTGGGGGTGAAAGGTTTCTTGGGTAGAATTAGGTGGGTGAGTGTGCTCAGTACAGCCAGAGAGAGGTGAACTGAATGAATACTATTACTTAATTTCATCATAATTTGTCTGCTGCTTGCCTGCCCTGGATCGCCCACTTGCATTATTGGAGTTTAAAACGTTTTACAACCATTATTTACAGATTCCTAGATGCCCAAAGACGTCGAAGTACAAAAATCGGTTAACAACCTGAGGATCTAAATTTAACCTTTCGTAATACCCTAAATGCAGTCACACCCCTAAAAACAAAAAACATTTGTCACAAGAAATTAGCTCCATGGTATACAGAAAATACCCGAGCCCTGAAGCAAGCTTCCAGAAAATTGGAACGGAAATGGCGCATTACCAAACTGGAAGTCTTCCGACTAGCTTGGAAAGACATTACCGTGCAATATCGAAGAGCCCTCACTGCTGCTCGATCATCCTATTTTTCAAACCTTATTGAGGAGAATAAGAATAATCCAAAATGTCTATTTGATACTGTCGCAAAGTTAACTAAAAAGCAGCATTCCCCAAGAGAGGATGGCTTTCACTTCAGCAGTGATGAATTCATGAACTTTTTCGACGAAAAGATCATGATCATTAGAAAGCAAGTTACGGAATCCTCTTTGAATCCATGTATTTCTCCAAAGCTCAGTTGTCCTGAGTCTGCACAGATCAATGGAGACACTCAAGTTTTTTAATCCTGTATCTCTTGACACATTCATGAAAATAATAATGGCTTCTAAACCGTCAAACTGCATATTGGACCCTATTCCAGCTAAACTACTTAAAGAGCTACTTCCTGTACTTGGCCCTCCTATGTTGAACATAGTAAATGGCTCCCTATCCTCTGGATTTGTACCAAACTCACTAAAAGTGGCAGTAATAAAGCCTCTCCTGAAAAAGCCAAACCTTGACCTGGAAAATGTAAAAAACTATCGGCCTATATCGAATCTCCCATTCCTCTCAAAAATGTTAGAGAAAGCTGTTGTGCATCAACTCACTGCCTTTCTGAAGACAAATGATGTATACGAAATGCTTCAGTCTGGTTTTCGACCCCATCATAGCACTTAGATTGCACTTGTGAAGTTGGTAAATTACCTTTTAATGGCGCCAGACCAAGGCTCTGCATCTGTCCTCGTGCTCCTAGACCTTAGTGCTGCTTTTGACACCATCGATCACCACATTCTTTTGGAGAGATTGGAAACCCTAATTGGTCTACACGGACAAGTTCTTGCCTGGTTTAGATCTTATCTGTTGGAAAGATATCAGTTTGTCTCTATGGATGGTTTGTCCTCTGACAAATCAATTGTACGTTTTAGTGATTCTCAATGTTCCGTTTTAGAACCAGTATTGTTTTCATTATATATTCTACCTCTTGGTGATTTATTTCGGTAACACAATGTTAACTTTCACTGCTATGAGGACGACACGCAGCTGTACATTTCGATGAAACATGGTGAAGCCCCAAAATTGCCTACCCTGGAAGCCTGTGCTTCAGACATAAGGAAGTGGATGGCGGCAAATGTTTTACTTTTAAACTCGGACAAAACAGAGATGCTTGTTCTAGGTCCCAAGAAACACTGACTCATCTCTTCAGTAGGTCCTATGATTTGAGTGTTGTCTGGCCCAGGGATGCGAAGGTGAATGGCAAGGCACTGGATCGACAAACCACCCTTGCTGTCTCTGCCTGGCCGGCACCCCTCTCTCCACTGGGATTCTCTGCCTCTGACCCTATTACGGGGGCTGAGTCACTGGCTTACTAGTGCTCTTCCATGCCGTCCCTAAGACGGGTGCGTCACTTGAGTGGGTTGAGTCACTGACGTGATCTTCCTGTCCAGTTTTGCTCCTGCCTGGTTGGCCCTGTCCGGGGGTATCGTCGGACGGGGCCACAGTGTCTCCCGACCTCCCCTTGTCACAGCTTCCAGTATCTATGCTGCAATAGTCTATGTGCCAGAGGGCTAGGGTCAGTATGTTATATCTGGTGTATTTCTACTGTCATATCTGGTGTCCTGTGTGAATTTAAGTATGCTCCCTCTAATTCTCTCTCTCCCTCTCTCCCTCCCCTCCCGGAGGACCTGAACCCTAGGACCATGTCTCAGGACTACCTGGCCTGATGACTCCTGGCTGTCTCCAGTCCACCTGGTCGTGCTGCTGCTCCAGTTTCAACTGTTCTGCCTGCGGCTATGGAACCCTGACCTGTTCACCGGACGTGCTACCTTGTCCCGGACCTGCTGTTTTCGACTTTCTCTCTCTCTCTACCGTACCTGCTGTCTCGACCTCTGAATGCTTGGCTATGAAAAGCCAACTGGCATTTACTCCTGAGGTACTAACCAGTTGCACCCTCTACAACCACTGTGATTATTATTTGACCCTTCTTGTCATCTATGAACATTTGAACATCTTGAAGAACAATCTGGCCTTAATGGCATTGTACTCTAATAATCTCCACCCGGTACAGCCAGAAGAGGACTGGCCACCCCTCGAGCCTGGTTCCTCTCTAGGTTTCTTCCTAGGTTCCTGCCTTTCTAGGGAGTTTTTCCTAGCCACTGTGCTTCTTCATCTGCATTGCTTGCTGTTTGGGGTTTTAGGCTGGGTTTCTGTATAGCACTTTGTGACTTCTACTGATGTAAAAAGGGCTTTATAAATAAATTTGATTGATTGATGTATGGAATAATTGGATTAGTACAGTAGTCTACATCTAAAATCAGATCAGATTACACAGTCTTGCACTTGCAAATGCCATGGTCTACAATGATTTTCCATTACATAAGTATGCTCTATGAATCAATATGATTGAACACACTGACGCCTGTACCAGTGACATTAACAGGCATAGTGAGAAAATATACCTGATTTTAATGTATGGGGCCTGTCAAAATTATCTTTCCTCATGTTACTTCCCCTGGTTCTAACAATCAATCACATTTGCATTTGAAATCCGCCGGTCAGTATGAGAATAAATGGGAACAGAAGGAGGAGAACACTAAAGATGGACAATATATAATCTACTGTAATAGTTTAATTGCCAAGCACTGTAACTCAGTGTTAAGAATTGATTTGAGTCTGTTTGAACCCTTTCTATGAACTGTATTCTTCATATGGTATGCTGATAATGGCCTTTCACTAGACAACTCCAGCTCTAAGAAATCATGTTATCAAATGTGTGTGCCATTTTTCTTTCAATTCCATAGATAAGTTGATACACTTATGCTGTGTGCTTTTCAACTCCGTCTTAGTCCCGGCACAGTGGAGCATTTTCCATATCTGTCATCTGTGCAAATACACCAAGACAGCTTCCAAATACAGCCTGAGATAAAATGTAACAAGGAGAAAAAAACATACTGACAAAAAACCTCTCCTCCTCCTCTCATGTTTACCTTCAACAGTGTGATACCAAAATACACTGTAGATTGCATCATGGATATTGAGGATGACGGTTGACCTAAAAACTCAGTCATTTTTAATGATGTTTTAATCTTTCTTCCTCCCACCATTCTACACTATAGAATGAAGCACATACAGAATATTACAATTGTTCTATTTATTCACTATATTACCATACTGTTATAACTAAGATAAAAAACCGAATTACTGAAGCTGAAGTACTGAATATACTAAAACTGTGAGTCAATTCTATATTGGAGAATCCATAACACATTAACAGAAACCATGCAACCGGTGTGTACTGCGTACATCCAGATGATAACAACAACAACAACAAAAAAGTATAGAATTTTCACTACAACTATGGTTGGTTGGTTGTTTGCATGCTTGGAGATGGTTGCTTAGAGTGGGTTTGCTTGGTGCTCAGAGTCTGAAGACGGGGAAATCAGGTGGCAGTGGGGCTTTGTTTGGCCTCTTTTCCCTCATTCATGTAGTAGCAGGACGTTCATAACCTCCCTTGTTTCCTTATTTACAGAGAGCTCTAGGTGTCGGCTGAGTGGCTCAATAGCATCAGGCCCTATTAGCCGAGGGCATTTGTTCAGTGTGTTCAGTGAGTGTACAAACACAACACAGGCAGGAGGCAGAGACAGAGACAGCGTGTGACGGCAGGCCGGGGTGCATGTACACCCTCCCCCCCATCACCCTCACCCACATCCATGGGTCGCATGATATAAAAGAGTGGTGCACAAACATTTTCTATTCCCTCATTCGTCCTAGAAACCAAACACACACAGATACACAAAGACACACAGAGACTTAAACAGACACACACGCACGCACACACACACACAAACACACAGACTCCTCAAACTCTGCTAATTGTGCCTTTTATGAAGCAAAAAGAAGAACAAAATATCTCATTGTGCAGTCGAGGGGAGGGGGGGTGGGGAACATAGGAGGGAGGTTAGTTATGGTGGGGGGGGATCTCTCTGGAATACGAGGCAGGGATATTTTCCAATTACTCAGTCCTCTCTCCCTCGCATCCCACAGGGCGAGAGAGGCAAAGGCAAAGTCGCTCTCGTTTATTAGTATTAGGGTCTCGTTCCCCCTGCGAGGCCGCTCTGCTCTCCCGCTCTCCCAACAGCGCCGCGCACACAGGATCACGCTAATAGAATTTGTAAGCCTCCAAATTAAGTGGATTGTAAAAGACAAAATGACATGAAATATGTTTGCAGGGGGAAGGGACCTGTGGGCTGGGGGTGAAAGGTTTCTTGGGTAGAATTAGGTGGTGGGTGAGTGTGCTCAGTACAGCCAGAGAGAGGTGAACTGAATGAACACTATGACTTAATTTCATCATCATTTGTCTGCTGCTTGCCTGCCCTGGATCGCCCACTTGCATTATTGGCGATGAAAACGTTTTACAACCATTATTTACAGGCTCACCTACAGTGGTAAGTCCATTATGGAAGGTGCTTGCATCATCCGAAATTAACCTCGTGGGTGACAGTACATTTACAAATGAGTGTTTCATTAGGTGCTTATAAACACACATGTATATTATAAATATGGAAATTGTTAATAGTGATAAAAACACAGTATGAGCTATCCAAACACTAACCTCACAAATCACTCAATAGAAGGGTTCCAGGAAGATAATAATGTCATCACCCAGAGCCAAATGCAGCCTCTCACGAGAGACTAGGAAGATAAGACATGTAACATTTTTCTATTTCCATAATGGAGAAGCATTGTTCCCCAGGATTTGAAAAGATTATAAGGATCAAAAGGATGATCTGGTGCTATCTTTGGTCGAAGCCTCATCCAACGATTTCATAGCACTAATGTTACATGAGGTCTGACATCTAAAGGTCACCAAAGGTCAGAGTGAATATTTAAACCCTAAAGTTAAACCCCAATGGATAATGTTAGGGGGAACCAGACAGATCTTTATCAACCAGCCACTAGAAAATATCAGAAATGCAATTATGATAATGTATGGATGATATAGATCACTCTGGTCCTTGAGTAATCCCAACAGTACCCCTACTACCACCAAATAGTTGTATTTTTTGTATTTTTTTGTGTATTTTGTTAGGATCCCCATTAGCTACTGCTAAAGCAGCAGCTACTCTTCCTAGGGTTCATACTAAACATAAAACATGACATAATACATAACATTAATAGACAAGTACAGCACAAGGACATTTAAAATAAAAAAACACGCTTCATACATTTATGCCTTAGCATTTCATGCATCATGTACTCATTATAACGGAAAACTGCAGCCATTATTTTCCCATATATTGCGATCCTTTGCTCTATCGTTACAATTACTTTGTCTAAGCAGGTCCTGATATCCTAATCTTACAGCATCCTTGAATCCTGATATCCTAATCTCACAGCACCAGTTGTTCTGTAAACACCAGAGAGAATCTCACAACATCAGGAACCATCCGTGTCCTTGGTTATTCTGTTTGACGTCAATACTATGGATGCTACACATTTTGTTTGTATCCCGCAGACAAGCACATCTGATTCCACTACTAGCTATATCATTGGTTGCAGCAATACACAACTTAAAATAACACAAAACACTCAACAGATGTCAGGTGGTTTTCCCAGTCAGGTGCCCCAAGAGACTTCTATGCTACATGCTCATTCTGATGCTGGTGAGAAACCTGCAGATCCATCTCCATCTGTAGAGGCTCAGTCAGTGTGTCTCAGTGTGTCTCAGTGTGTCTGCAGGCCCAGACAATACTGCACTGTAGATGAGCCTTCTGCTGTAAATGTATCAGTCTCTCTACAGAGCTGTTTAGTTTACTGTGCCGGTAATTTACAGAAGTATCCTCAAGATGAAGCTTTCTTCTTTATCGAGATAAATGAGCATTGCATGACAACAGCATGCGCTTACAATTATCCACTTCAGTCCCATCCTGAGTCAGACACTGCAGAATGCCAGATTGCCACTGTGTCTCAGGAGGGAAGGCTGTGAGGGAGGGGAACATATTTTCGCAGGAAACAGGGGAGGAGAAGAGATGAATAGAGATAAGGAGGAAAAAATGATCAATGTAAATTTATTAATTTGGAGGAATTGACCGACTTCACAATAGCGTTAAACGGGGGTCGGATATTCCTTGACAGGGTTCAAGAGAGAGGTTACCATTACTCTTAATGGTGGGCTGTCAGATGATGGCTTGGTGTATCTGCATCAAGGGGCTAAGAATGGTTCGTGGCAGTGTTGTCTCAAAGATTAATTCGGTTTTTAAATGAGGTCCACTATAAATCATGTTTATAATAAAACAACATCTTTTTTTATTTTATTCTGTAAATGTTTTCCCTTTTTCTCCCCAATTTCGTGATTACGATCTTGTCTCATCGCTGCTACTCCCCAACAGGCTCGGGAGAGGCAAAGGTAGAGTCATGCGTCCTCCGAAACATGACCCACCAAACCGCGCTTCTTAACACCTGCTCGCTTAACCCGGAAGCTAGCTGCACCAATGTGTCAGAGGAAACACCGTTCATCTGACGACCGAAGTCAGCCTGCAGGCGCCCGGCCCGCCACAAGGAGTCGCTAGAGCGTGATGAGCCAAGTAAAGCCCCCCCCCCCCCTAATCTATGGATTTCACATGACTGAACAGGGGCGCAGCCATGGGTGGCCCACCTACTTGGGAGCCAGGCCCACCCACTGGGGAACCAGTCCCAGCCAATCAGAATGAGTTTTTCCCCACAAAAGGGCTTTATTACAGACAGAAATACTCTTCAGTTTCATCAGCTGTCCAGGTGGCTGGTCTCAGACGATCCTGCAGGTGAAGAAGCCGGATGTGGAGGTCCTGGGCTGGCGGGGTTACACGTGGTCTGCGGTTGTAATGCCGGTTGGAAGTACTGCCAAATTCTCTAAAACGACGTTGGAGGCAGCTTATGGTGGGGAAATGAACATTCAATTCTCTGGCAACAGCTCTGGTGGACATTACTGCAGTCAGCATGCCAATTGCACGTGGATCTGTGGCATCAGTGGCATTGTGTTGTGTGACAAAACTGCACATTATAGAGTGGCTTTTTATTGTCCCCAGCGCAATGTGCACCTGTGTAATGATCATGCTGTCAGGTGGATGGAATGTCTTGGCAAAGGAGAAATGCTCACTAACAGGGATGTAAACACATTTGTGCACAACATTTTAGAGAAACAAGCATTTTGTGCGTGTGGAACATTTCTGGGATATTTTCTTTCAGTTCATGAAACATGGGACCAACACTTCACATGTTGTGTTTATAGCTAAGATTCTAAATTGGCTTTTTGTACAGAAACAGATCGTGCTTTTCTCTAAGCAGTAGGAAGCAGATTATTCAGTCAACCTTTTAATCTGTTCTTGATTATGGTGATATTATTTAGTGCAGCTGCTACTACTCATAAACCTTTGGATGTCATCTACCCTAGTGCCCTTCGTTTAGTTACAGGTGACAGTTTTAATAATCATCACTGCATCCTGTATCAAAAGGTTGGCTGGACTTCGCTACAGATAACTTGTTTTTGCGTGGATTCCACGACGTGTTTAGCTTTTAAAAGCCGCTTAAGAGACAGGTTGAAGCCTGCTTGACAGAGACGCTAAGCTGCTAGCCATCAAGCTAACGAAGTTGGTACCAGATTAGTTTTGCAATGGAGCCCTCTTTGTCTGGAGAACTAAATGAACGGTTCCAGCGCTGTAGGAGCTGTATCTATTACGCTTTGTTTCGGGACAAACAGGATCACTCGGAGTTCCAATGCGGCAATTGTTTACTTGCCGAGGATTATAGGCTTGAGGTGGCTTCCTTGATCATACAGGTCGCCAGCCTATGTAAGACACTGGGGAAAACGCAGAGTGGAATGTTTACATTTTCTACACCAGTGGCTGGACGGCGTTCGCGCTTGTTGGATGCATCTCCGCCTTGTCGTTTGTCGTTATCCGACTGGCCGGTGTTGCCTGGAGCTCCCCCATCTGATAGCGCCGTCGAAGGAGCACAGCATGAGGAGAAAGGCAATCAACGATGGTCGCATGTCACGAGCTGTGGAAGCCGGAGACAGCGACCTCCCGCAAAGCAGTCTACACTCCCAACGAGAGGCCCGGAGCGAATACAAACAACCAATAGTTTCGCCGTCCTGGCGCTTGATCTTCCTGCACCTTCGTCGCTGGGGGTGCCTGTGTCTGCGGCCGCAGTGCCTACTACTATGATTTCGAAGTCGACGTCAGCAACCTTCCGTCCCTGCTCTGGATTGAGCAGGGATTCTCCATCTGTCGGAGGCCTGCATCATGTGAAGTGTGGGAGTGGGCGGATTTCCTCGTCCTTCTCGCCAGCCGTGATTTTGGGCAGCTCCATGGTAAGAAATGTGACTGTTCCTGGTGCAAAAACAATGTCCTATCCTGGAACACGAGTAAATTACATTACTAAGCTGCTCCTGAATGTACTACGTCAGGACATGGAAATCGATTATATCGTAGTCCATGTGGGTTTTAATGACATTATGAAGGGCAGCTCTGAACAGTTGAAACTGGATTTTAAAGAGCTGATTGACTCTCTGCTAGACACTAACAAAAACCCCATCATATCTGGCCCTGTGCCCTCTCTGAATCGTGGCATTGAACGCTTTAGCAGGATTCTTGCTCTTCACAACTGGCTACGTGATTATATTGCAGCTCAATGGGTGTAACTTTTCTTGACAATTTCGATACCTTTTGGAAACAAAACACATTTTATAAAGAGGATGGGATCCACCCAAATAATTTGGGTCCCTGGATCCTTTCACAGCATTATAAGGCTGCGTTGAGACAATGATTTAGCAATGACCCAAGCCCAGCTCAGCTAATCCCACAACCAGAGTTGTCAAAATGCTTCAGCAAATGTACATTACATCAGGGGCATCGGCAGACACAATATAAGTAACCTAATGTATGTCCCTCTAACTGCCCTGAATGCCTCTGCTGATCCTACAGCTATTTACATTTACATTTTAGTCATTTAGCAGACGCTCTTATCCAGAGCGACTTACAGTTAGTGAGTGCATACATTTTCATACTGAGGCGAAGCAAGAGGGTCAACTCCCGTCAAAATCTGTCTACGCAGGGATACAGCGATAAGCAGACCTCCTGCCTTCCCGCCTTAGGGATAATGACTCCCATTGTTTGGGCAGGGTTGGGAGACAAGACCATCTCGTCATTATATTATGCAGTCAATCTCCCCTGGGCTATAGACGGGTTGATTGTTAAACAACAAAACCAACATGTGCACAACTATGGGGCAAAACAGACTGGGTTTGCTTAGATTGTTGACATGTAAACTATATTTAGTCTCCAATGTTTATTGAAAACATAAATACATTTGCACAATAAGCACTTATCTCTCAAACACATCTTGGTTAGCTAGCTAGTGAATTTTAGCCATATTAGCATTGACATTAAATCAGTCAAAACAAGACATGGTTTCAACAACAAGATTAAACTAGCTGAAATGAGCCACTTACGACACCCCACATGGCAGTTTTTTGTCATTGTTTCTGGCTATCCAGAACCACAACAACTCATGGGCTTCTGCCCTATTGAAATGGGCACATTGTTTTCGTGACGTTGTCAGCTAAGAATGAGGGTGTGCAGTAATCATGTGCCTAAGAACCAGATTTATACTGTTAGCACTGAGCCGGTGTGCCCGAGGAGGCAGTCCTCTGTGTGCAGCTCACCCTACACTAACATAAAGAACATGAGCACATCTACTGCTGCTAAGCTTCCCAGTAAAGCATAAAAACAAGTAAGCATCCCAGAAGAAAAGTACTCAAAATAGCCCATGTTAACATATGTAGCTTAAGAAACAAGGTTCATGAAATCAATAATTTGCTAGTAACAGATAACATTCATATTCTGACTATCTCTGAAACTCACTTAGATAATACCTTTGATGATACAGTAGTAGCAATACAAGGTTATAACAATTACAGAAAATATAGAAATGCCAAATGTGGAGGTGTTGCTGTTTATATTCAGAACCACATTCCTGTGAAGATTAGAGAGGATCTCATGTTAAATACTGTTGAAGTTATATGACTACAGGTTCATCTGCCTCACCTAAAGCCAATTCTGGTGTGAAGCTGCTATAGACCACCAAGTGCTAACAGTCAGTATATGGATAACATGTGTGAAATCCTTGAAAATGTACAGTTGAAGTCGGAAGTTTACATACACCTTAGCCAAATACATTTAAACTCAGTTTTTCACAATTCCTGACATTTAATCCTAGTAAAAATGTCCTGTCTTAGGTCCATTAGGATCACCACTTTATTTTAAGAATGTGAAATGTCAGAATAATAGAGAGTGATTTATTTAAGCTTTTATTTCTTTCATCACATTCCCAGTGGGTCAGAAGTTTACATACACTCAATTAGTATTTGGTAGCATTGCCTTTAAATTGTTTAACTTGGGTCAAACGTTTCTGGTAGCCTTCCACAAGCTTCCCACAATAAGTTGGGTGAATTTTGGCCCATTCCTCCTGACAGAGCTGGTGTAACTGAGTCAGGTTTGTAGGCCTCCTTGCTCGCACACACTTTTTCAGTTCTGCCCACAAATGTTATATAGGATTGAGGTCAGGGCTTTGTGATGGCCACTCCAATACCTTTACTTTGTTGTCCTTCAGCCATTTTGCCACAACTTTGGAAGTATGCTTGGGGTCATTGTCCATTTGGAAGACCCATTTGCGACCAAGCTTTTCCTTCATCATGATGCCATCTATTTTGTGAAGTGCACCAGTTTCTCCTTCAGCAAAGCACCCCCACAGCATGATGCTGCCACCCCATGCTTCACGGTTGGGATGGTGTTCTTCGGCTTGCAAGCAACCCCCTTTATCCTCCAAATATAACAATGGTCATTATGGCCAAACAGTTCTATTTATGTTTCATCAGACCAGAGGACATTTCTCCAAAAAGTACGATCTTTGTCCCCATGTGCAGTTGCAAACCGTAGTCTGGCTTTTTTATGGCGGTTTTCTAGCAGTGGCTTCTTCCTTGCTGAGCAGCCTTTCAGGTTATGTCGATATAGGACTTGTTTTACTGTGGATATAGATACTTTTGTACCTGTTTCCTCCAGCATCTTCACAAGGTCGTTTGCTATTGTTCTTGGATTGATTTGCACTTTTCGCACCAAAGTACATTCATCTCTAGGACACAGAACACGTCTCCTTCCTGAGTGGTATGACGGCTGTGTGGTCCCATGGTGTTTATACTTGCGTACTATTGTTTGTACAGATGAACGTGGTACCTTCAGGCGTTTGGAAATTGGAGGTCTACCAAAAAATTTTCTGAGGTCTTGGCTGATTTCTTTTGATTCTCCCATGATGTCAAGCAAAGAGGCACTGAGTTTGTAGGTAGGCCTTGCAATACATCCACAGGTACACCTCCAATTGACTCAAATGATGTCAATTAGCCTATCAGAAGCTTCTAAAGCCATGACATTATTTTCTGGAATTTTCCAAGCTGTTTAAAGGCACAGTCAATTTAGTGTATGTACACTTCTGACCCACTGGAATTGTGATACAGTGAATTATAAGTGAAATAATCTGTCTGTAAACAATTGTTGGAAAAATGACTTGTGTCCTGCACAAAGTAGATGTCCTAACCGACTTGCCAAAACTATAGTTTGTTAACAAGACATTTGTGGAGTGGTTGAAAAACAAGTTTTAATGACTCCAAACTAAGTGTATGTAAACTTCCAACTTCAACTGTATGTGATATCAAAAGAGAGGTATACTTTCTGGGTGATTTAAATATTGACTGGCTTTCATCAGGCTGGCCACTCAAGAGAAAGCTTCAAACTGTAACCAATGCCTGCAACCTGGTTAAGGTTATCAGTCATCCTACCAGGGTGGTTACAAACAGTACAGGAATTAAATCATCAACATGTATTGATCATATCTTTACTAATGCTGCAGTATCCAAATCCATTGGATGTAGTGATCACAATATAGTAGCCATATCTAGGAAAACCAAAGTTCCAAAGGCTGGGCCTAATATTGTGTATAAGAGGTCATACATGAAGTTTTGTAGTGATTCCTATGTTGTTGATGTAAAGAATATATGTTGGTCCGTGGTGTGTAATAAGGAGCAAACAGACTGCACTTCACACATTTATGAAATTGCTTATTCCAGTTACTAATAAGCATGCACCCATTAAGAAAATGACTGTAAAAACTGTTAAATCCCCGTGGATTGATGAGGAATTGAAAAATTGTATGGTTGAGAGGGATGAGGCAAAAGGAATGGCAAATAAGTCTGGCTGCACAACCGATTGGCAAACGTATTGCAAATTGAGAAATCATATGAATAAACTGAATAAAAAGAAGAAGAAACAACACTATGAAACAAGGATAAATGACATAAAGAATTATAGTAAAAAGCGTTGGAGCACCTTAAATGGAATTTTGGGAAAAAAGGCAAACTCAGCTCCATCATTCATTGAATCAGATGGCTCATTCATCACAAAACCAAGTATATCTGACCAAATTATGAAAGACAAGCATTGTAATTTAGAATTCCTTAAAGTGAGTGTGGAAGAGGTGAAATAATTATTGTTGTCTATTAACAATGACAAGCCTCCGGGGTCTGACAACTTGGATTGAAAATTGCTGAGGATAATAATGGACGATATTGCCACTCCTATTTGCCATATTTTCAATTTAAACCTACTAGAATGTGTGTGCCTCCAGGCTTGGATGGAAGCAAAAGTCATTCCGCTACCTAAGAATAGTAAAGCCCCCTTTACTGGCTCAAATAGCCGGCCAATTAGCCTGTTACCAACCCTTAGTAAACTATTGGAAAGAATTGTGTTTGACCAGATACAATGCTATTTTACTGTAAACAAATTGACAACAAACTTTCAGCATGCTTATAGAGAAGGACATTCTACAAGCCCTGCACTTACACAAATGACTGATGATTAGCTGAGAGAAATTGATGATAAAAAGATTGTGGGGGCTGTTTTGTTAGACTTCAGTGTGGCTTTTGACATTATCGATCATAGTCTGCTGCTGGAAAAATGTGTTATGGCTTTACACCCCCTGCTATAATGTGGATAAAGAGTTACTTGTCTAACAGAACACAGTGGGTGTTCTTTAATGGAAGCCTCTCAAACATAATCCAGGTAGAATCAGGAATTCCCCAGTGCAGCTGTCTAGGCCCATTGCTTTTTTCCATCTTTACTAACGACATGCCACTGGCTTTGAGTAAAGCAGGTGTGTCTATGTATGCGGATGACTCAACACTATACACGTCAGCTACTACAGCAACTGAAATAACTGCAACACTTAACAAAGAGTTGTAGTTAGTTTCGGAATGGGTGGCAAGGAATAAGTTAGTCCTGAATATTTCCAAAACTAAAAACATTGTATTTGGGTCAAATCATTCACTAAACCCTAAACCTAAATTACATCTCGTAATGAATAATATGGAAATTGAGCAAGTTGAGGAGACTAAACTGCTTGGAGTAACCCTGGATTGTAGACTGTCATGGTCAAAGCATATTGATACAACAGTAGCTAAGATGGGGAGAAGTATGTCCATAATTAAGCACTGCTCTGCCTTCTTAACAGCACTATCAACAAGGCAGGTCCTACAGGCCCTAGTTTTGTCGCACCTGGACTACTGTTCAATCGTGTGGTCAGGTGCCACAAAGAGGGACTTGGGAAAATTGGAGATGGCTCAGAACAGGGCAGCACGGCTGGCCCTTAAAAGTAATAAGAGAGCTAACATTAATGACATGCATGTCAGTCTCTCCTGGCTCAGAGTGGAAGAGAGATTGAATTCATCCCTGCTTGTTTTTGTAAGAGGTGTTGACAAGCTGAATGTATCGAGCTGTCTGTTTAAACTGCTATCGCACAGCTCGGAAACCCATGCATACCCCACAAGACATGCCACCAGAGGTCTCTTCACAGTCCCCAAGTCCAGAACAGACTATAGGAGGCGCACAGTACTACATAGAGCCATGACTATCAGGTAACTGATGCAAGCAGTAGAATCAGATTTAAAAAAACAGGTATATAGACACATGCAAACGCACACATTGTGATATTGTTGTATGGTGGTATTAAGCATTTTGTACTGTAGATAGGTAGTGGTGTAATAATGTCATATGATTTACTGTTTTATATTTTGTTTTATATGTAATGTAAGTGCTTTAATATGTTTGGACCCCAGGAAGCAGCTAATGGGGATCCCTAATAAATAGAAATACAAAAGACTCGTAGATCTCTACATTACTCCCTTTTTGGTTACATAAACTTCCGTCTTATCTAACTTTGCTGTTGAAGTATAGACATCACAGGATTGGTTAACTCTTGAGGTTCATAGGGTCTCCACCGAGCTAGGTAAATCTGCTTTTAGTTTTAATGCACCATATTGCTGGAGCAAAATTCTAAATATATTTGATCTTGATGTTCTGGTGCCGTTCGGGCAATTTAAAGTATTGATTGGGGACTTGTTTGTGGAGTAATGTAAATGTTTTTCTGGTTGCTTTGTGATGTTATATTTGTGCTAACCATGACTGTGTTTTTGTATTTCAATGTCTGAATATACAGTACCAGTCAAAAGTGTGTAATCATGTAGTAAGCAACAAAGTGTTAAACAAATCAAAATATATGTTCAATTTGAGATTTTTCAAATACCCACCCTTTTTCTTGATGACAGCGTTGCACACTCTTGGCATTCTCTCAACCAGCTTCACTTGGAATGCTTTTCCAACAGTCTTGAAGGAGTTCCCACATATGCTGAGCACTTGTTGGCTGCTTTTCCTTCACTCGGCCATCCGTCCCATCTCAATTGGGTTGAGGTCGGGGGATTGTGATGGCCAGGTCATCTGATGCAGCACTCCATCCCTCTCCCTCTTGGTAAAATAGCCCTTACACAGCCTGCAGGTGTGTTGGGTCATTGTCCTGTTGAAAAACAAATGATAGTCCCACTAAGCCCAAACCAGATGGGATGGCGTATCGCTGCAGAATGCTGTGGTAGACATGCTGGTTAAGTGTGCCTTGAATTCTAAATAAATCACAGACAGTGTCACCAGCAAAGCACCCCCATACCATAACAGCTCATGGTCCATGCTTTACGGTGGGAACTACACATGTGGAGATAATCCGTTCAACCACCTCGTCTCACAAAGACACTGCGGTTTGAACCAAAAATCTCAAATTTGGACTCCAGACCAAAGGACACATTTCCACCGGTCTAATGTCCATTGCTCGTGTTTCTTGGCCCAAGCAGGTCTCTTCTTATTATTGGTGTCCTTTAGCAGTGGTTTCTTTGCAGCAATTCGACCATGAAGGCCTGATTCACACAGTCCCCTCTGAACAGTTGATGTTGAGACGTGTCTGTTACTTGAACTCTGTGAAGCATTTATTTGTGCTGCAATTTCTGAGGCTGGCAACTTAAAAAATATATATATTGTAATTCTATCCCTTTTTCATGGTATCCAATTGGTAGTTAGAGTCTTATCCCATTGCTGCCACACCCGTACGGACTCAGGAGAGTCGAAGGTCGAGAGCCGTGCGTCCTCCGAAACACAACCCAGCCGAGCTGCACTGCTTCTTGACACAATGCCGGAAGCCAGCCGCACCAATGTTTCGGAGGAAACACCGTACACCTGGCGACCATGTCAGTGTGCACTGCGCCCGGCCCACCACAGGAGTCGCTAGTGCACGATGGGACAAGAATACCACTGCCGGCCAAACACTCCCCTAACCTGGACGATGCTGGACCAATTGTGCGCCGCCCCATGGGTCCCCCGGTGGCGGCCGGCTGCGACAGAGCCTGGACTCAAACCAGGATCTCTAGTGGCACAGCTAGCACTGCGATGCAGTGCCTTAGACCACTGCGCCACTCGGGAGGCCCGAGGCTGGCAACTCAAATGACCATATCCTCTGCAGCAGAGGTAACCCTTGGTCTTCCTTTCCTGTGGTGGTCCTCTTGAGAGCCAGTTTCAGCATAGCGCTTGATTGTTTTTGCGACTGCACTTGAAGAAACTTTCAAAGTTCTTGAAATGTTCCGTATTGACTGACCTTCATGTCTTAAAGTAATGATGAACTGTCATTTCTCTTTGCTTATTTGAGCTGTTCTTGCCATAATATGGACTTGGTCTTTTACCAAATAGGGCTATCTTCTGTATACCCCCCTACCTTGTCACAACACAACTGATTGGCTCAAATGCATTAAGAAGGAAATAAATTCCACAAATGAACTTTTAAGAAGGCACACCTGTTAATTGAAATGCATTCCAGGTGACTACTTCATGAAGTTGGTTGAGAGACTGCCAAGCGTGTGCAAGCTGTCATCAAGGCAAAGGGTGGCTATTTGAAGAATCTCAAATATTAAATATATTTTGATTTGTTTAACACTTGTTTGGTTACTACATGATTCCATATGTGTTATTTCATAGTTTTGATGTCTTCGCTATTATTCTACAATGTAGAAAATAGTCAAAATAAATAAACACCCTTGAATGAGTAGGTGTGTCCAAACCTTTGACTGGTACTGTATATACACTACCGTTCAAAAGTTTGGTGTCACTTAGAAATGTCCTTGTTTTCCATGAAAACATACATGAAATGAGTTTGAATAGGAAATATAGCAAAATGCATAGGAAATGTAGTCATTGACAAGGTTAGAAATAATACTTTTTAATATAAATAATAATTGTGTCCTTTGCTTTCGTCAAAGAATCCTCCATTTGCAGCAATTACAGCCTTGCAGACCTTTGGCATTCTAGTTGTCAATTTGTTGAGGTAATCTGAAGAGATTTCACCCCATGCTTCCTGAAGCACCTCCCACAAGTTGGATTGGCTTGATGGGCACTTCTTATGTACCATACAGTCAAGCTGCTCCCCTAACAGCTCAATAGGGTTGAGATCCAGTGACTGTGCTGGTCACTCCATTATAGACAGAATACCAGCTGACTGCTTCTTCCCTAAATAGTTATTGCATAGTTTGGAGCTGTGCTTTGGGTCATTGTCCTGTTGTAGGAGGAAATTGGCTCCAATCAAGCGCCGTCCACAGGGTATGGCATGGCGTTGCAAAATGGAGTGATAGCCTTCCTTCTTCAAGATCCCTTTTACCCTGTACAAATCTCCCACTTTACCACCACCAAAGCACCCCCAGACGATCACATTGCCTCTACCATGCTTCACAGATGGCATCAAGCACTCCTCCAGCATCTTTTCATTTGGTCTGCGTCTCACAAATGTTCTTCTTTGTGATCCGAGCACCTCAAACTTCGATTCGTCTGTCCATAACACTTTTTTCCAATCTTCCTCTGTCCAGTGTCTGTGTTCTTTTGCCCATCTTTTCTTTTTATTGGCCAGTCTGAGATATGGCTTTTTCTTTGCAACTCTGCCTAGAAGGTCAGCATCCCGGAGTTGCCTCTTCACTGTTGACGTTGAGACTGGTGTTTTGCGGGTACTATTTAATGAAGCTGCCAGTTGAGGACCTGTGAGGCGTCTGTTTCTCAAACTAGACACTCAAATGTATTTGTCCTCTGCTCAGTTGTGCGTCGGGGCCTCCCACTCCTCTTTCTATTTTGGTTAGAGACAGTTTGCGCTGTTCTGTGAAGGGAGTAGTACACAGCGTTGTACGAGATCTTCAGTTTCTTGGCAATTTCTCACATGGAATAGCCTTCATTTCTCAGAACAAGAATAGACTGACGAGTTTCAGAAGAAAGTTATTTGTTTCTAGCCATTTTGAGCCTGTAATCGAACCCACAATTGCTGATGCTCCAGATACTCAACTAGTCTCAAGAAGGCCAGTTTTATTGCTTCTTTAATCAGCACAACAGTTTTCAGTTGTGCTAACATAATTGCAAAAGGGTTTTCTAATGATCAATTAGCCTTTTAAAATGATAAACTTGGATTAGCAAACACAACGTGCCATTGGAACACAGGACTGATGGTTGCTGATAATGGGCCTCTGTACGCCTATGTAGATATTTCAGCTACAATAGCCATTTACAACATTAACAATGTCTACACTATATTTCTGATCAATTTGATGTTATTCTAATGGACAAAAAATTGCTTTTCTTTCGAAAACAATTTCTAAGTGACCCCAATATTTTGAACGGTAGTGTACATAGGTTGGGTATAATGTGTATATTTCTGTTGTATATGCAGGGCACATTTGTAAACGAGACCTAGGTCTCAATATGTCTTCCCTTTTAAAATATAGGTAAATATATATACAAATAATGACACACATTATGTTCAAACAGGGTTATTAGTAGGAGGCATTGTGAATTATAACTGGAACCATCATGTTATACAAATCTCATTAAAGAGTTTACTAAAGTAGTGTAGCAATAAAAACTATTACATTCAATTATGTGGCAGCTTTCAACCAGAGAGAGACAAAACTGCTCATGAATTGTTCATGAGATGTGGCAGGGCCTCAATAAGTAGTGACAAATACAGATCATTAGGAGTTTGCGGACATTAACTGGCTTTTCCCATAATGCCCAGGCACTCAATCAAATGGACTGTAATGAACTGACAGGATGATACCTGAGCAACCACTGCGGACAAAAAGGACTTCTCCATTTATAAAAAATAACAATAGTTAATAATATACCCTCTTATAAGGGTTGAACCTGTTTTTAGGGTGATGGTAATGGTCTGTTTTTAGACCCATTACAGAGCAAAATTCCCCTGACCTTGGGTTTTGGAACAATAAGTCCTGTTGCACGGTGAGTGAAGTGGCAGCACGGTTCACAGGTTTCTGCTGGCGAGGTAGACATGGTTACGCTCCGCAGGGCAGCTCTCGGGCTGAACCAAGCGTGGAATCCACAAATCAAATGAAAAATCTCTCTCATAACCATGGCGTCATCTGCACAAACGCTTCACGCAAGATAAAATGGTTGACAAGACAGCTAAAGGCCCATGCCTAGGTTTTTCTATTGCCAAATGTTGAGCTTTGCACAGTGTGAAGTGGTTGTGTTTGAAAATTTTTGTGGGTTTTTCAGATAAAGAAAAATAAACACTTTTATTAAAGCAATAGACTTAATCTCAATGAAACAGTATGAGCATGGTATAGGTGTCTGATGATGACCACTACAAGAAAATCAGAATTCTATTGATATTGATCTTTCCCACCAGGGTTTTTTTGTCAGCCCCAATGGCATATTGACTATTTAAAACTACTTTCCAAATGAGTTAATTATCTCTAAATAATTAACATTGACATGAAGTCTGCCTTAGCCTTGGTGTTTACATTGCAGTGTTAGGGGTTTAAGTATTAATTTAAAGGTCCGATGCAGCCATTTGTATCTCAATATCAAATAATTTCTGGGTAACATTTAAGTACCTTACTGTGATTGTTTTCAATTAAAATGGTCAAAAATAAACAAAAATAGTTTCTTAGCAAAGAACAATTTCTCAAGCACAAATTTCGCTAGGACTGTCTGGGAGGATCGGGGTGGGGAGAGGAAAACTGAAAACTAGCAGAGAGGTTTGGAACTCTCTTTCTTATTGGTCTAATAACTAATTTACCTCATGGTGATGTTTCCATGGCAAGGCCAAAGCTCCATCCCACCAAATATTTTTAAACAGCTCGTACACTAAAAGGGCATTATCATCATTTTCACAGTTTCACAGTATTATTCCAACCTCATAGTGCGGAAATATATATAAAACACAGGAAAATCACATTTTTGACTGCACTGGGCCTTTAAGATGTTTTTTTCCATTTTGACTCATTTACCAGTTTTCCGCTGTATGAGAAATAAAGTGTCCGGGGTTGCCATGGCGATAGATATCTGGTTCCTACACAGTTTTTTGTGGCCTTTATTTTAGCTAGAGCTCGTAGGTAACAATCACACTAAGGGCCTTATTTCATGCAAGTGTCTTAGAGGAGCTTAGTCGTAATGGGATACCACTCTTTATCTCTGTGATAGCATAATTCATAACTTGGGAAGGAAGACATCGATTGTGGGCCCACTGACTACGTCTTGACAGTTACATTACGAGCCTCTGTTGTTGGGTAGGCGCACCGGGCGGGCAACGAATGAACGACAGCCTCGAACAGAACGGCAGGCTGGAAGACAAATTGATGGAGTGATGGTGACAGATGGATAGACAAGGGGCCAATCTGGCTGATAGATTGACTGGAGATATGTTAATAAAACCCTCCAGGTTGACATGCTCCTGGCAGGCTGGCAGACGCACCATGGTGCAGGGCAGAGGCTGAGGGAAGGCCCAGAACCCTGTACATCACTGCTCACACTGGGGGATGACATCACCAATAACGCACAGAAAATGCCATGGGTATGTTCTGTCGCTGTGTGTTAAGTGTGATTTAAAAGATCATGCTGGGAAATATTTTGACGTGATAAAAAAGTTGAAACATTGCCATCTTGTCATAGCCTACAAACATCCTCATACTGTGAGCACCCTAAGATAATGTACAATACATGCACCTGTTAAACAATCATGATCAACCCAGTCACTTTTCCTGAAATACCTTATTTGATGTGTACTGACACCTTATATAATCCATGGAGCGGTTTTCATTAAGTACAATAGGAAGGGCTAACAGGGCTAGTCACTTGAACCGGTTGGTTTTCAACAATGGATTTGAAGAGCAGTGAAGACAAAGCCAGCCAGCCCAGGATGCTTAGCATATTAATGACATCCATGGTTACTCACACACATAACAAATCATCCAACCACTCTCTGAGCTGTTGGAATGGCTGGCCTACTGTTTTATAACTGTTCTAGAGCTGTTCTATTACTGTTCTAGAACTGTTCTAGAACTGTTCTATTACTGCTCTATTACTGTTCTAGAACTGTTCTATTACTGCTCTATTACTGTTCTAGAACTGTTCTATTACTGCTCTATTATTGCTCTATTATTGCTCTAGTACTGTTCTATTACTGCTCCATCACTGTTCTAGAACTGTTCTATTACTGTGTTAGAACTGTTCTATTACGGTATTAGAACTGTTCTATAAGAGTTCTGACAAGAAAAGTCCCTTTGATCGGCACTCAAAGGGTGTTTAAATGAGAAGAAGGAAAAGCAGCCCTCCCTGCAGATGAAATGAATGGTGTTTAAAACATCACTGACAACCCAAACCGCACACACTGAGCAAGTTGACTACAGGAAAAAGAAGAGGACTGAGCACGCCCCCATTCTCATCGACAGGGCTGTAGTGGAGCAGGTTGAGAGCTTCAAGTTCCTTGGTGTCCACATCACTAACAAACTAACATGGTCCAAGCACACCAAGACAGTTGTGAAAAGGGCACGCAAAACCTATTCCCCCTAAGGAGACTGAAAAGATTTGGCATGGGTCCTCAGATCCTCAAAAGGTTCTACAGCTGCACCATCAAGAGTATCCTGACTGGTTGCATCACTGCCTGGTATGGCAACACCTGTTGTATTCGGCGCATGCGACAAATAACATTAGATTAGATTAGATTTGATTTGACATTTTTATCAGATATGGAGTGTAGGAGACATGGAGTTTAGTTAAGAGGACTATAGTTATTGACTCTGGAGTGAGTCTCATAATTAACAAGTAGTGTTGGATGCACACAGATTTTCCTGTAACACTTGTCTGCACTATAAACCAACAGGTTGTGTTCATTTAGGCCCTATCCACCAGGCCTCTCTATGTACTACATGCAGGCCCACCTGGGTTATGACATTTACTACCCAATGATAGCAGCATGTGGTGGTGGAGCAACGAGGCTAGTCCAGGGCCATGATGAAGTCATACATCATGCCACAGCAACTGGATCCACTTACTGAGTCTGGAGCAGGAGGGAGGAGAGGGGGAGAAGAGGGGGAGAGGGGGAGGAGAGGGAGATACCTTTTTCTGTGATGCATCTGGCACAATCAGAGAAAAGAGATGTGAAAAAGAGAAAAGAGTGTCAGAGGCAGAGGGAGAAGGAGGGAGGGAATGAGGGAATGAGTAACAAGGGGGAAAGATCAGGTATAGTAAAAAGGTACGACTGAGATTAGGCAGATTAGTCAAGATTAGTGTGATAAAAAGGATTTAGCATAGCTCAACTACAAGGGTTAGGCACAGCGATGCAATCATTTGAGGAAATCAATACATCTGTGTTATTACAGTCTATCTATCTGAGATTAAAGAAATGGCTCAGTCAGACAAACATCACAGATCTGTAGGTCTCTGAGACTGAGTGTTTGAACTCATTGTCAGAATTTGAGAGATGAGATTCCAATCCAGGCATGTAGATGACATCTGGAGTGAGTCAGTGTGTCTTACTAGGTTATTTTCTCCATCATGGTCCAACCAGGCCTAGGCCTACTAACATACATGCTCACAGTCCTAAAGAAATACATGGAGGACAGATTTTCGATTTCCTTTCCATTTTTAGTTTGTCATTTCCGTGACGACAAGATGTCAAACATGTTTTATTGTGGCCCGTCTATTAAAATATGAAGAGGCTCAAATCAAAAGAGAGGTACAGATAGAACCAAAAGAGTGTAGATTAATTTCTCTAAGTAAATCAGTACAGTAAGAAAAAATACAGTATAACATTTCACTATGTGTCAGTGGTATCTCCTCCTCATGCTTTTTGTCCATGAGCGATGATGCTCTGGCATCTTTTTTAAATGGGATTGTCGCAAACCTGTGAGTGACAAATTGCGCTGTCAGTCTCAATGAATTGAGTAGACAGAAATGAAACCTTTCTCTAAAACAATATCCAACAATAACAAAGGGCATTAGCTGAGTCTTCCCACAATGAATTGTTTTGATACAGAAATATAATCCCTCTATACTGGATATAGATTTCATAAAAGAAAATAAGTACAAAAGGGGGTAGACTAGACAGTAGCCTTGCATTGGAGCTTTGCCCTGGAGCTGTATATGTAGACAGCTCTGCAGAGCGAAAGCACAGCTTCCACACCCTGCGTGTGTGTAGGTTCAGGAAAAGCCAGAGAATTGCAGGCTATCATAGCCAAGTGGGTGTCAAATTATCCCTTCACCGCAATTACTTTGCCATGCGTTTCAGAGCCTGTCTGTTAAGCAACAGCCCGCTGTCTCCTGTGAACTCTTCCGCACCCCCATGCATGAGAGCACCGCATCCAAAGTGTTTGTGTGTGTGTTAACCAAGCTGCAGTAGCACACTAACAAGCTATGTCAGAGAGAGAGAGAGAGAGAGAGAGAGAGAGAGAGAGAGAGAGAGAGAGAGAGAGAGAGAGAGAGAGAGAGAGAGAGAGAGAGAGAGAGAGAGAGAGAGAGAGAGAGAGAGAGAGAGAGAGAGAGAGAGAGAGAGAGAGAGAGAGAGAGAGCGCAGAGGATGGTGGGAGGATGAGAGCAAAGTTGCATCCCCCCAGAAACACACAGTGAATAGCACCTTTAGACCTGTCAAACAGAAGACCAATGCTTTGTGTTAAAGCTGAAGGCTTGTACAATGTGTAACTCAAATTTGTGCGGCACATTAAGGCAAATCCAATATCAGTAGAAACAGGCTGTCTTTATGCATATCATAGGGAACCTTTTATTTGACAATCCACTGTAGCGTAGCAGCATGTCATTTTGGCAGTCAGATCCTGAATGTTTTGAACATGTTCACAAGGCCAGCTTTACAAGGTGCTCTGGCGTGTGTGTGTTTGAGTGTGTGTGTGACGTCAAAATGGCTTACCATTCTATATCTCTCTATCTCTACACCAAGGTGACCATGTGGCAAAGAACATATTGTATTTTTTGCTGACTGCATGTTCACTTATTCATGCCAAGTTTCTCCTGGGATGTGAGTGAAAGCATGCTGCATGCCTGTTTCCCTGGACTCATTCACGACCCTAACCTTGATAAGTTCAGAGCTATATTGCTGCTCTGCTGTTGACAGGGAAAGGATATGGCATTGCCTCTCGCTTGCATTGCTATAGAACTGGTGGAGAATGAATGAGTTATAACAAAGGTATGACAAACCTCAAAGAGATCTCACGTTATAAAGAATGTGTGAAAATAGAAATGATCAAACAACTGTTACTCCCTTTCTGTCTTTCTCTCTCCAACACATGCAGCAACGCACACATGCATGCATGCACGCACGCACGCACGCGCACACACACACACACACACACACACACACACACACACACACACACACACACACACACACACAAAATACCTAACCACATTGTGCATCTCAAGCCCCCCATCTGCTGTCTTGTGGAGCACTGAGGCAGGGGAGAATGTCACTTTCAACAACATTCTCTACAAGAAATTAGGCCCCATTGGAGAGAGAGAGAGGATGAGAGATATGGAAATAAATACAATGCCTGGAAAGGGGGAATCAGAGGCCGTCACACAAATCATTATCTACAGTACAGCAAGGCTCCAGGCTCACAGGAGGGGAGCAGTGTTACTGAAGCAAAGCTAGTACAGACTAACAGAAGTATACAGCCTCTGGATAGACAGGGATGAGTATGTGTGTTAACGCAGGAATAGGCCTACTGTATATCTCCCAGACATTGTAACCTAAACAAATAAAATACTACTAATCCATGTGAAATCTGTTCCCTGCATCTAATTTGATCTGAAATTGAAATCCAGCAGACTTTCCCAGGCTAATACACATCTAGATCATCATACATTATATTTCCGTTTAATGTACAAATTCGGGGTACCACTCGGCGCCCACTGGTGACATTTTAACTACAAGTAAATGGTGTGCATGTGGCTTTCCCCTGACG